>NC_134483.1:157900130-158136119 GCF_040206685.1 Ascaphus truei | reverse complement strand
TGATTTTGTATTGCCAAGTTGTGGTCCAATGTATATGTTACCCATGAAACCAATGAATTCATTCATAAATATAATGACACTATTTGCATATGAATGAGGTCACCGAGTTGCTGCATTTGTGACTGTGTGTTCCCTAATTATTTCAAAACGCATATCAATCATGTCATAAATTGCCATAATGGCAGAACTGCCATTGAGCTTTCTTGCATCAAAGAAGATAAGTTACGCTGCTATGCACTGTCACCACGCTATATACCTACAGTATCAATAATTTGCAAAATGCGTAACTCAGTGCAGGCAGCGGAACGTATACACAGAATGCTGACGTTTGTATCACTAGGACTCTGCCAGAGAACTTGCCACATGTAATTTGCTTGCGTCTCAGTGTCTGTCAGCAGCATATGTCACAAACATGGATACGTGGCTTCAAAATGACTTACCTGGTGATGTTGCTGAATTACGCTCCTAAAACATCTGTTCCTATGCAAATAAACAGTAAAAAAAAAGAAATGAAAAAATGTGTGACTATTAAATGAGTCCCATTTAAATATTAGTCTGTCTGCAATTTTTCCTGGGGCATCAGGGACAAAAAATGAAAGCCCATCGCCAGCAGTAATGCTAAAGCGGTGTTTAAAGGAGATGTCCCAGAAAATCAAGGTGCAAATGAATCATACGACATTAATCATTTTGTTCTCGGATTTGTCCCGTAACCTATTTGTTTCTCGCTCCTATGCAGAGTATGCTTTTAAGCATAATCTTAGTAACGATGAATACTTGCTGATGCAATTGTGTCAAGCTGAAGTAACAGCTAGTTAATGTTATTAACATAATGGTTTATCCAGCAGAAAATGAACGGGCCCTAATATAACGTGCAGTTGTTGATTATTTTTGGCATCTGGCTAATAGTTGTAAAGATCTACTGAAGGCAATGTAATTACTCTCAATTTCTTTCCCATAGGGGTATTATGGCAATGTTGCCATTAAATTGACACTTAAGTGGCTAAAACCTTCTTGCAAAACCGCTGCAAACCTGCAGTAAAAAATAAACTGTATCCAGTTGTTCAAGGAAAACCCATTTCAACTAAAAGCAAGTGTGGTTTTAGTTCTTTCAACTGGTATCAGTTGTTTGGAGGTTAGTGGCCCCTCCTCCCAGGGTTTAAGCTCACCCAACCCCCAGGTTTTTTTTTCATGTTCCTGCTTGAACAGACCCACTGAGGCCATTCTCACTCCTGCAGAGGTAAATGAGAATTTGCATAGGTAGTGTTAGGACCTGCTTACTGGTCATGCCTTGGCGTGGCTTGCAGGCTTATAACGCTTTGGCCAAAGGATTTAGCTAAATGACCCTTACTCATGAGAATACTGACATTGAGGTATTTACCTACATATTTTGTCACATTGGATGTAGCATTGGGTATTTTTGCCTTTTGTTGTATACATTTGGTCATGAAGCTCAGTAGCACTGCTTTTCACACACACACACACACACACACACACACACACACACACACACACACACACACACACACACACACACACACACACACACACACACACACACACACACACTATATATACGTGTGTATGTGCATATATATATATATATTTATATATGCAAATACAATTGTATGCTCATCTGCATGTCTTAGGCAGGTCTGCAACCCCACCTTTCACCATTATCACCCTGCATACAGCACTTCCACTGCAGCAAGGGATTCTGGGAAATGACATGCAAATGAGCACTCAGTGCCACTTTTTGCTTCAAAAACCATTTTTAACATGGTTCCCTATAGGCTTAAGCTTGCTGCATAATATATATATATATATATATATATATATATATATATATATATATATATATATATATATATTGTGACAGAAACCAGGGGATGGTAATAAATTCCATATATAGGGCTCCCAGGATACTGAACAGTTTCTATCCTGTCTGGCCTGGGAGTGCAGCCTTATAATACATGCACTCCATCCCACAGTTTTGGGCAAGCGCTGGAACTGAGGGATTTCTGTCACCTGTCATGCTAATTAGAAATCAGGTATGTAAGACTGATTTCCTGTTTGCTCTTGTCTCTTCTCCAGAGCCTGGAAGGCTGCTGAACACAGTGGGGAGAAGCCCCTTCCCCACACAGGTTCAATTGTTCTATTCATTTGGCTAACTCTGCAAAAGTACCTTGTTTTGTTGTTGGAAAGTGGAAAAGCCACTTCCACCCTGAGTTAGGGAAATCTAAGTTAAGTTATCGCTCAGGTGAGCAGCTTTTGTTTTGATGTGTTTTGTTGTATGCACTGTGGCAGTCTCAGTGCCTGGGACTGAATAAACCAGGCCCAGCCTGTTTAAAGGAATAGTACGTGACGCCTCCTCATTTAACCTACCCCAAAAGACCGTGTTCTAACCGTCCCGGACAAGCAGCGGAGCCCCGGAGTAAGCTGTTTGTCACATATGGTGGAGAATGCGGGCAGAACACTAAAAGGTCTGGGGGTTAAAGAACTTTAAAGAAAAAAAAAAAAAAAGTTTTTTTTCTCTCTCTCCAAACAAGATGGAAGACGTGGTGAGTGCGCTGGTACGCAATGTCGCTGTCCAGAAAGACGCGAATGAAGCTCAGCAACAGGCGAGTGAAACCCAGCGACAGCTGTTAATAGCCCAGCAAGAGACTAATGCAAACCAGCAAGAGACAAACCGCTTGCTGAGAGAGGAGCAACAACGGTTCGCTCAGGGCTTACAGCAGGAACTCGAGATCCTGAGGGGGACTATCAGTAACCTTCCACTGGCAGTGGAAAATGCCCAGTCCCGAAAATGACCAGGGCAAGCCACTACCTTCAGAAGATGGGACCCTCGGATGATGTGGAAGCCTATCTTCTCACGTTTGAACGCACGGCACAGAGAGAGGGATGGCCAGAAGCTGAGTGGGCTGGTCTAATCGCACCCTTCCTAAGCGGCGAACCCCAGAAGGCTTACTTTGATCTAGAGCCAGCCGAAGCTAACGTCTATGCAAAATTGAAGTTCGAGATCCTCGCCCGCCTCGGCGTAACCACGGCTGTTCGCGCCCAAAGGTTTCACGCATGGTCCTTCACGATGGATAAAGCCACCCGAAGCCAGATGTATGACCTCATCCACCTCGCCCGGAAGTGGCTACAACCCGAGATCAACTCAGCAAGCCACATCGTGGAACGGTTGGTCATGGACCAGTTCTTGAGGAAACTTCCCTCTGCCTTACGCCATTGGGTCAGTCGGAGTGACCCCCACAATGCGGATGAGCTTGTGGCCCTCGTAGAAAGGTACAATGCAGCAGGAGAGCACCCGCAACCCCCAGTCGTGGAGCAACCCCACATTAGAGGTAGCAAGGGGAAATATACGGGACCTGAATAGTACTCTTGGCCAACCAGATAGGTCGCTTGCTTACCCCTACTTCGAGGTAGAGAACGACCTAGTATATCGGGTTGATAAAAGAAAATCAGTTACAACTAAACAATTGTTGGTACCACGGACATTCCGTAATGTAGTGTTACACCTCGCACATAGTCATCCATTGGGGGGAAACCTAGGGGTGGAAAAGACAAAAGAAAAGGTTCTCCGAAGCTTCTATTGGCCTGGGGTTCTGGCAGAAATTACGAATTATTGTTCCTCATGCCCAGCATGTCAGATCACCGCCCCGTTCAAGGCGTACCGCAGCCCATTGGTACCCCTTCCCATAATAGAGGTACCATTTGACCGGATTGCTATGGATCTAGTAGGACCCCTAATAAAGTCTGCTAGGGGACATCAGCATATATTGGTAATATTAGATTATGCCACCCGATATCCGGAGGCAGTTCCCCTACGTAGCACCTCTGCCAAAAACATAGCAAAAGAGTTAGTAGTTCTGTTTTCCCGGGTTGGAATTCCTAAAGAGATTCTATCTGACCAGGGAACACCGTTTATGTCCCAAGTAACAAAAGAGTTATGTAAACTCCTAAAAATCAAGCATCTCAGAACCTCAGTCTATCATCCACAAACAGATGGTTTAGTGGAAAGGTTCAATAAAATCTTAAAGAGCATGTTACGGCGGGCGGTCGATAAAGATGGGAAAAACTGGGATTGTTTGTTACCGTACCTGTTATTTGCCATTAGGGAAGTTCCCCAATCATCCACAGGCTTCTCCCCGTTTGAACTATTGTATGGCCGACACCCAAGGGGCTTACTGGATATAGCCAAAGAGACTTGGGAACACGAGGTTACCCCTTACAGAAGTGTAATAGAGCATGTTGCCCAGATGCAGGACCGCATTGCTGCAGTCCTACCCATAGTGAGGGAACACATGGAGAAAGCTCAAGAAGCACAGAGGAATACGTATAATAAGGGTGCTAGGGTCAGAATTTTTTTTTTTCCAGGTGATAGGGTACTAGTTCTGGTTCCCACCGTGGAAAGTAAATTCCTTGCTAAATGGCATGGGCCATATGAGGTCTTGGAAAGAGTGGGAGAAGTAAATTATAAGGTAAGACAGCCAGGTAGGAGGAAACCTGAGCAAATTTACCATATAAACCTACTCAAGCCCTGGAAAGATAGAGAAGTCTTGTCAACCCTAGTAACCCCAGGTCCGTCAGAGAGTCAAGAAACTGACCCAGAGGTTAGCATAGCATTCATCAGAAACAAGAGGTTCAGAATTTAGTGAGCAGAAACAAAGAAATCTTCTCTACACAGCCAGGTAGAACTAGCGTAATTGAACATGACCTAGTCTCTGAACCGGGGGTCCGAGTTAACCTTAAACCGTACCGAATCCCAGAGGCCAAAAGAGAGGCTATAAGTTTAGAGGTTAAAAAAATGCTAAAACTAGGCGTAATTGAGGAATCCCAAAGTGGGTGGAACAGCCCTATAGTCTTAGTCCCAAAGCCAGATGGTACAACAAGGTTTTGTAATGACTACCGGAAACTAAACGCGGTGTCAAAATTTGATACTTACCCTACGCCCAGGGTAGATGAACTTGTAGAGAGACTGGGCAAAGCCCGATATCTCACAACCCTAGACCTAACAAAAGGGTACTGGCAGGTTCCCCTCACAGAAAGGGCAAAAGAAAAGACAGCCTTCTCAACCCCAGACGGCCTCTTTCAGTATAGGGTGCTGCCTTTTGGCTTACATGGAGCTCCCGCCACATTCCAAAGAATGATGGATAAAATTTTAAAACCACATGCTCGGTATGCTGCTGCCTACCTGGATGATGTGGTAATCCATAGTGAAGATTGGCAATCCCACCTTCCAAAGGTCCAAGCTGTGCTCGACGCAGTTCGGTCTGCTGGACTAACTGCTAACCCCGCTAAATGCACCATTGGTCTGGAGGAGGCCAAGTATCTGGGGTATTCTATTGGCAGAGGTTTACTCAAACCCCAAACACTCAAAGGGGAGGCGATACAAGGTTGGCCAAGGCCAGTTACAAAAAAACAAGTAAGGACCTTTTTGGGGTTAATTGGGTACTATAGAAGGTTTATTCCCAATTTTGCGACTAAGGCAACCCCACTAACCGACCTCACAAAAGCAAGAGGACCACTTATGGTAAAGTGGTCCCCCGAAACCGAACAGGCCTTTAGAAGCCTGAAAGAAGCTCTCTGTGCCCAACCAGTGTTGGTCACACCTGACTTCTCCAAAGAGTTCGTAGTCCAAACCGACGCATCTGAGGTAGGGCTGGGGGCGGTACTCTCCCAGGAGTCTCAAGGTGAGGAACACCCCATCCTTTATTTAAGTAGGAAACTAAATCCCCAGGAGAAAAATTACTCCATAGTAGAGAAAGAGTGTCTCGCAATAAAGTGGGCTGTAGAGACGCTCAAATACTACCTGTTGGGGAGAAAATTCCGGTTGGTCACAGATCATGCACCCCTTACCTGGATGTGTCAAAACAGGGAAAAGAATGCTAGAGTGACCAGGTGGTTCCTAAGCCTACAACCCTTTAAATTTTCTGTGGAACACAGGTCAGGGCACAAACATGGCAATGCTGACGGGTTGTCAAGGATGCACTCCCTAATATCCATGGTCGCTCATCCCTCAGGGTCTGAGCTGGGGGGGAGGATATGTGACAGAAACCAGGGGATGGTAATAAATTCCATATATAGGGCTCCCAGGATACTGAACAGTTTCTATCCTGTCTGGCCTGGGAGTGCAGCCTTATAATACATGCACTCCATCCCACAGTTTTGGGCAAGCGCTGGAACTGAGGGATTTCTGTCACCTGTCATGCTAATTAGAAATCAGGTATGTAAGACTGATTTCCTGTTTGCTCTTGTCTCTTCTCCAGAGCCTGGAAGGCTGCTGAACACAGTGGGGAGAAGCCCCTTCCCCACACAGGTTCAATTGTTCTATTCATTTGGCTAACTCTGCAAAAGTACCTTGTTTTGTTGTTGGAAAGTGGAAAAGCCACTTCCACCCTGAGTTAGGGAAATCTAAGTTAAGTTATCGCTCAGGTGAGCAGCTTTTGTTTTGATGTGTTTTGTTGTATGCACTGTGGCAGTCTCAGTGCCTGGGACTGAATAAACCAGGCCCAGCCTGTTTAAAGGAACAGTACGTGACGCCTCCTCATTTAACCTACCCCAAAAGACCGTGTTCTAACCGTCCCGGACAAGCAGCGGAGCCCCGGAGTAAGCTGTTTGTCACAATATATATAAACCATAATACTGAGTTAAGTTATGGTGAGTAAAAAAAGTGACAAAAACCCTCCACAGGGAAGCAAATATGCAAATATAGCTGTATGCTCATCTGCATGTCTTAGGCAGGTCTGCAACCCCGCCTTTCCCCATTATCACCCAGCATACAGCACTTCCACTGCAGCAAGGGATTCTGGGAAATTACATGCAAATGAGCACACAGTGTCACTTTTTGCCTCAATAACCATGTTAAAAATGGTTATTGAGGCAAAAAGTGACACTGTGTGCTCATTTGCATGTAATTTCCCAGAATCCCTTGCTGCAGTGGAAGTGCTGTATGCTGGGTGATAATGGGGAAAGGCGGGGTTGCAGACCTGCCTAAGACATGCAGATGAGCATACAGCTATATTTGTATATATATATATATATATATATATCTATATATATATATATATATATATATATAGATATATATATATATACATATAGATATACATATAGATATACATACAGTAATGTGGTGGGTTATGGGGTTAGAGCTTGCTGGGATTGTGTGTTTATTAATTTTAAGTACAGTATCCCCATGCATCTCCAGCTAGCTGAAGCTATTTTTCAGTTGTTGTTTAAGTTCTCTGTTGTTATTCCTGGGGTTTTGATGTTGATTGTTTTAATCTTCTTTTAATCTTTTTTCTTCTTTCTGTCTTTGCATTAAGATGTAACATGCAGAGAACCATTCTGTTCTTGCATCAGAATGGTTAAGGACTGTCCTGCTGTACATATAAAAAATTATACGATATGTGAATTATAAAAACCCCTTAACTAAAGAGTTTGCTGATTATCATTTTGGTGTATAAGGAAGATGAAGAGTAGAGATGTGCAAAATGTTTGATGTGTGCTGAAACTGGCAGTATAAAATGTAATGCGTGACATGGTGCTATTTGCTTCTGTGTTGGGATTTGAAATGCACATTCACTTTCAATGTTCGGAGAACATTTTTGAATTTTTTTGCATGAAATAACATTGTCAAATTTCCCCTACTGTAATTCTCAACATTGTCAAGATGGGTTGTCTTTTTCCATTTCAGATGTAAGTAAAGTTTCTCTAATTTTTTAACCAATAGACCTACTTTACTAGCAGATGAAGTATATTATAAATACAATACTGTACATACTGTACATCTACAGTAGATGCAATGTGATTTGATCAACAAAAAGTGACACAAATTAAAAATGCAGACCCCTTTTCAGCTGAAGTATTGTATGCCCTATGCTTCATCTAGAAGTGAACATACGTAATGTTATTATAATGCCCTTGCATGTGAAAAGTGGCACCTGCATAAAAATACATCCTTAGTAAATAGATAGAAAATATATTTTGTAAAGGGTTAAAAATATTTAAATAATTAAATCAAAATGTATCCATTCTTATATTAAACATTTCTTTCTTTCTTGAGGAATTCTTTTTTTTTTTTTCCGCACTGTGTATTAGCACTGTGTTAATCACAATATTTTAGACTTTTATGATAATAGATGATCAACAGAAGAACAAATCTCAAGCATTTCACTGTCAAGAAGTATCTATTTAAGCGAAAAATGAGAAAATAAAATTTCCGTTTATGCTTGGAGTGAAGATATAACAATGAATATATAATCTGTCATTGCAACATATGGTGAGCTCTACAGTTTATTGCTGTGAATGTGTAATGCAGTTACTGTAATATTGCAAAATAACAGTGAACTTTCAATATAGAAATCCTACAGTATATACCAGAGAAATTTAGAATAGGATTCTTGGTACTGTACCTTCTCAATTCACATCACATCACATTTTTAATTGCAAAAGTTAGTGCTATGACTGCCAATTCAGTGAAATAATGAAATAACATAACATACAGCAGCGGTGCGCAAAGTGGGGGGGGGGGGTTGGATTTGTCTGGGGGGGGGGCACGGGAAGTTGCAGAGGCCCCGCGCTCTTCCCCGAGGCATTTAAATGAAATGCTGGGGGATTGCGTGATGCCTCTGCAACTCTAAAACTTACCTGGACTCTGCCGGCGTCACTCCTGTCCATGGCAACGCGGCATCAAATGTCGCTGTGGAGTCATGTGACATGACATCATACGCATCAAATGATGTTGCAGATCATTTGACGCCACGCAAGGTAAGGGGGGCCCATAACGGAGAGGAGCAGCCATGGGGGCAGCAAAAAAAGTTTGCGCGTCCCTGACATACAGTATAAAGAGTACAGTCGCCATGCTTCCGGTTTTCTATAGAGATATAACGTTTATGAATCAAATTAACCTCTATATAAGTCAATTAACATAATACCCCCATTCATATTCATTGTGAAAATTGTAAAAAAGCAAACTCTTCATAAATATTAGATATACAACATATATGATACAATAAAATGACTGAAGGATAAGAGAAAAAGTCTCAAAAGTAGAAAAAAGATGCAGTGACATATGGTTTTAAGGTATGACAATCTTTATATCTATATCCACATGGAGACCTCCTTGTTAGGAATCAGATTTCTCAGCGCCGTCTGCGCAACACACAGACTACCCTCAGGGAGACTCAGGGCGTGCAGCGCAACCTCCGCTTACCTGCCTCCACGGGCCATCATCTCCTTTGTCGCCGCAGGGCTCCTCCCCTTGGCGGCCCCACTGCTCCTCCTCCTCAGTGGCAGGCGCGGGTCCTCCGTTCCGTGCACACATGTGTGTCCTCCTCCAATGCTGGTCGCGTGCACACGCAGCTTACAGAGCGCATGCCCAGCATCCACTCTTCTACTTCCACTCCTGATGTGAGGCTCCGCCACCGTACACCGCACGGGTGTAATCAGAGTGCTACCAGTGCTCACCTGGGTTGTATTAGCTACACCTAACCAGAGAGGCTCCCTGCAGTCCTCCTGACCCACCTCCATCCCTGATTGGTCAGCCCAGCCTTATCTAGCATCTCTGAGCCCTCACTCATCGCTCAATATAGTCTCTGTATGGAAGTGTTTGGTGTACTCTCGGTTACTAGAGGTTTTGACACGGCTCGTACGTCTACCCTCTTTGGCTCTCGACTTTGGCTCTCCTTGGACTACGTATACTCTGGCATCCCACGATCACGGCTTGGACTTCAACCTTCCTCATCTCTCCGCTCCCTGACCTCGGCAAGGCAATCAATATTCTACTCTTATACCTGGACAAGTATGGTCTATGTTACTTACATCTGACCTGGCAACGCTTAATACCACACTCCGGACACGCTCCCATTGTTGCGGGTGCGTGTATTCCTACCTCCCCCTTCAGCACAGGGGACGGGTCTGGTCTGCAGGCAGCACCGGCATAACACTCCTAGATCCAGTGTACCCAACTTAGGCTGCAGCCCCGCTGCCTGCGCTGCATGCGCGCCTGCAAGGCAGGCGGCGCGTGCAGCCGAGTACCCCGGTCTGCAGAGAGCTGCAGGGGGAAAGACAGGGGGGCGTGACGGGGGCACAGCTGTGACGTCACCCGGCAGGTTTGCCCTCATTGGCTGAACCGCCGGGGCGGAGTGGCCTAGCGCTCCGTTGCTACTGCTCTCAATTTTCTTGAGAGCAGGAGTTTCTGTCGGTGCAGCGTGGCGGCCCCACCTTGCAGCTATAACTGCCATAACTGACAGTGTAATAAAATATATGAGTAATGTTCTAGACTTTGCAAGAGCTGAGCTGCTGTTCATGGAACCTTTAGAGGAGCTGCCAGCGTGGGGTTCTATGGAGGACAGTTGGGATTTGAAGTCGTAGTGTCAGTTGAAGGGAGAGCTACTGTAGTCACAGGACTAAGATGGTCTCAAATAGAAAGAGATTGATACATTTTACATTAATGTAAGGAAATGTAAATAAATAGTTTTAAGTGCAAAGTTGTGCAAAGTTTTCTCCTGGTGAAGGTGTCCTGCCTGTTATTTGGTGAATAATTGGATAGATTTGGGGAACTTTGGAAGGCTTACACTTTTGGCATCTTGAATAATCCTATAAGCAGGAGGTGACTAATGGTGACTCACTATGGCATTTGCACAAATAATATGTCTGTATGGACAGTATCACTGTGACCCCAACATTATGCCGTATTCCTTTGGAGCGCCTTTGCTGCCAAAGTTCACTGGTAAGCAGACAGATCCATCTCATAGTTTGCGTGCCTTTGAAAAAACATTAGGGCCTTTCTTCGGGCAGTATCAAGTGACAGATACACAATAATTGGATATGATTATGGGACAGTTGGATGGAGTTGCCATTCGAGAGATACGTTGCTTGACTCATGAAGATTTGGATACAGCCGAGAAAGTATTTTAAATACTCAGGAGTGCATTTGGCACCAGAAGTGATCAGCAACAGAAGCCTACAGTACATTTTCACTCTTTACACTACTTGTTCACTTGCAAACAACTTTCTCATATTTCTGCTCATTGTAGCATATCACATTTTCAGCTTATGAATGTTTTTCTGTATTCTCTTTATAGTGAAGGTAGTGGTTACCTATGCAATAACAGGTAAACCCAAGCCCAATTACCTGCTTTTATGTTTTTAATGACCTGCACTTGCCTCCCTAAATATTTTATACTAGGGTAAACCCTACAACTATTAGCCAAGTAACAACCCCAAGGTCCCTTCAATTACCATAACAATGAAATATAACTATGATGAGGCTACACAGTTAACAAAATCCCAGGATAGAGAGACAGAGCAATGACTACACATCTTTATGGTATGAACACCATTATATTATACTGGAAACAGATGAATACATAGGCAAAAACCTGTAGCATGAGGTTGCGAACTTTGCAAAATTGGTCTTTTTGTATTCATAAAAATGTCTACGGCTCCGTCAGGGTTCGCAGAAGACTCACCATGCATTAAGTTAATGTGCATTGCATTTTAATTTAATAATGTGGAGAGTAAGTGTAACGAGGCACGTGAGAGAAAGCTACCTCTGCAGCACACCAGAGTAAATATCCAAAGAAGTATATGTAAGTAATTACAACTTAACTTTACTATAAATAAATTACCTACCTTATTTTAGAATGTATTTGTAATAAAGTTAAGTGTTAATTACTTACTGTAAATGTACTTCTTTGTATATTTACTCTAGTGCGCCGCAGAGCGAGCTTTCTCTCACGTGCCTCGTTGCACTAACTCTCCACATTGTTAATTCAACCAGGCAGCACATAGTTTTCTCTATAATAATAAGTTTGAGCGGGGCCCCCAACTTTATTGCACTATTTTAATTTAATAACCTAATTTGTGAAATTGTTATAATCCTTTGGGAATTTCTCTAAATGCACAAGAATAAGACATGGACAATGTGTTTCGCTCACTGTTTGATGATATTTCACTGACAGTTTACTCATTTGGTTACATGATTAGTCCTCGTGAGAACTTTTTGAATTCAATTTAGGGGGGAAAAAAAGGCTCAACATTTTTTGACAGTTTTGCACATCTCTAAAGAGGAATAGGATTAGAATTACAATTATAAATGTAGCCAGGCCCCCCTTCTTACCCTGCGACCCCCGTGGCCAGGATCGATGGCGGGTGCTGCCGGAGGCAAGCAGCAGACCCGTCGGCCATTCCGGAGGGTGGGGGCCGAGCAGGGAGCGCTCCGGCGCGCTGGGGATCTCCGGTGGCTCCCGAGCAGGGCGCCGCCATGCCGCGCCTGTTCGCGCATGCGCAGTAAGCCCCCGGCGGCCCGACAGAGTCGCGCATGCGCAGAAGGTACTTCAGAGGTAGGGAGAAGTCGCGCGAGGGCAGGAATAGGAAGGGAAAGGTTGAGGCAGCCCCAGAGAGATCGCGCAGGCGCAGCACAGCCGAGAGAAAGCCCGCGAAGCTGTAGCCTATTAGGGAAGGCTCTAGGCAGGGACTACGAGTCCCATGAGCCTCTGCGCGCTCCACGTGATGCCAGGGAGCCAATAGGGCTTAGGAGCTTCCTAAAATCAAGTGGATACAATTCGCGCGCTGAGCCCACGCTAGTCAGTCAGAGCCAGGAGCAGCCCAGGGAAGGAGGTAGGGTACAGGAGTCAGGGACTCCCTGTACTAGGTCAGCAACCCCCAGGGCCCGAGATAGCTCTGAGTACCCCATTAGAGTGAGTGTTGCCAGGGACAGCCCTAGGTTAGGGACCCTGTCACTTACAATAGGCAGTTGGAGCTGGGGAGCTGTGAGGGAAGGACGGGTGCGGGGAGCGAGTGCAGCTCCTGCATCCAGATAGGTACCCACATCCCAGGTAGGCCCCAACTCCCCACTAGGTTAGTGGGTAAGTGCTGAGGGAGGCCCAAGATAGGGACGCTGTCCTTACTGCGAGAGTGTGCTGTCTTGTCAGGGTCACGGCTGGTGGTGCTGTGAGGCCTGACAAGAAGGCTTAGTGTTAGCGTGCAGCTAAGTTGCTTTACACATCCAGTAGATTGCAACGGGTTACTGCAAGTGCTGGTGATTAGTTAGTCAGGACTGCGAAGGTTACTTGCAGGGGTAGAGTAGAACCGGGAAGAGTAAGGGGAACGGAGTAGATTATTAACCCCTTAGGTCCCAGATAGGTTCTCACCCCCCAGTTTGTAGTGCTACAGGGACAGGCCCTATGTTAGGGATCCTGCCACAGTAGGGTAGATTAGATAGGGACACAGCGGACGCTGCGGTTCCTGCTAAGAGGTTCGGACCCAAGTTGGGGTCCACAGAGACTATTTCCAGGGTGGGATCGCCCCTGGCGGTCCTCGCGCAAGGACTCCAGTTGGGGATCAGACGGAGTCATCCTACGACTGATCCTTTGCGAAGTGTTGCTGATCCGAGCACCAGAGTGCTCGGCAGGTACTATATGGTCATAAGTGCACAAACGGGCCCTTAGTGTAATAGTGACTGCGCAGTCACCCATTGCCTCTCTCTGCAAGAGTGCGGGACATTGGGTGGGATTCTTTGGACACTGGGTGGGATCACCTGGTGTTGGGGAAGCGTCCTGCGCGACGCTGTAGTAAGTGTCCCTTCGAGAGAGGGACACCTGTCATGATATGTTGCATGGTATTGTGTTATATGCTGTTCCCAGTAAATAGTATTAGTTATTATACATCACTGTGTGTGAGTATTGTGATTGTCCTGCGAGGAACCACTCCCCCTCTGGTGGGAGCCATCATAGGTGGAGGCGCTGCACTGAGTAAGTGATTACCCCTAGTATATAATTGCCCCAGGTTCCCCGTGGTGGAAGCTCAGCCCTCCTGCGAGCCAACAGGTAAAGCACCACACACCTGGTAACACTATATGTTTCTCCGTACCCACAGTATAATCTGCGAGGGGAGGAGGGGGGAAACCCGTTACATTTGGAGGCACTACTGAGAGAGACCGGGGGTGCCCTGTTCCATTTTTTTCTCCAAATTGTCCACCATGTTTGTGAAGTCGGGACGCGAGGTCCTGGTCTGGGCTTTGAGGCAAAAATTTAGTCCCCATCGTGTGGTGGCCGTAGGAGGCCTCCCCACACATATATGGGACATGGAAGTCTGTGTGCATATGTGTAAACTCCCCAGGTGGGAGTACACCTGTATAGTAGATGAAGAGCGAGACCCCACCTCCTGGTGGTATTCGATACTTTTTGTGGTGACCTCTGAGTGGGATATATGCCTGTCAGAGTCCCCATCCACGTTATTTATGCCCGGGTGCCCCCCTGAGGGTTACCCTTTGGTATACGCTGACCCAGCGCCATGGCAACTTTCCCCAAGTGAACAGAGGGCATGTGGTACCGCGCTCAAGGCGCAGAATAACTCTGCAGAAGACCGTCCAGAATTGGCGGGAAGCCCAGAGGCCCCACAAAAAGGCTACCCTCTTACATACGCAGAGAGCCCTAGTGAGATTAATAGAACTGTGGTTAAAATGGAGGCTCCCTCAGCCAGTGAGTCAGACATAAAATGGCGTCACCCGCCAAAGCAGGAGAGCACACGTGCTGCTGACTGCAAGCCTGCACTAACCTGTGTTGCAAAAATCTGCCCAGGACTGGCGGGAAAACCCGAGCTCCACCCCCGCAATGTGAGTGACTCAGTGCAGAGCCAGAGCCACTCAGTGATAGAGCAAGCCCCTCCCTTAAATTCCACCAGGAGGAGCAAGCCCCGTGAGCTCCAACCAGTAACTTCTGTTCACCATAAAGGAGATAACGGATGCAGCGATATACCCCCTCTGCAGTTCGGAGTCTGGCGGACAAAGGCCGGGGATGTGTCCGTTCTTTTGTGTCAGTGCTTACAAGAAGACCTTATTATGTCTGGGGGTAAGGCGCATGATGTATTCGAATGGATGGTAGCACACAAGGTGGAATGAGAGAGCGAGGACGGGTGCATACGGTGTGTCTGTAACAGATATGACTGCCCACTTTGTACATTGGCCTGGGGAGCCAGGTGTAAAGATTGCGGGGCACAGTGCATGAAGCCCGTACTGCTGCCGCCTGCAGAATTCTCAGAGGAAGAAGTTGAAGTTCCATCGGTGGTGATGCGCCTACCGGCGAACCACCCCAGCGATGATACAGAGGAGACAGCGGAATCACAGGGTAAGGTGTCTGTACCCCCATCTTCTTTTAGTGATTCCAGCGATCAACCACTCATGGTGATGCGCCTGCCGGCGGAACACTCTAGTGAAATCATCGAACCAACTATCTCGTGGGATACAGAGCCTGCTGTGGGCCCGTGTGCCCTAGAGGAGTTGTATTCAGATGCTACGAATCCTGACATGGGCCCGTGTGCCGTACCATGGCCAGTCCGGCCTACTACAGAGGTACCATCGGTCCCAGGCATGGGATCAGTACCTGCTAATGATGACAAGGGTGAGTTGACTGCCCCAGGGGTGTTGAGTGTGAGCCTCCAGGTGACCGCGGAGCACGATAGCTTCTTAAGTCTGGACATCAGGGCAAATGGCTCCTCTCGACATCGCGTCCTGGCGGAGGTGTACCCCTTAGAAGATGGCTGTCCAGTGGAGCGAACGGACCAGTACCTACCACCTACCGTTCAGGTGAAGAGAACAGTCATCTACTTCGTGGTGTCCGGTGAAGCACAGAGGATACCTGACAGTGTTCCAGAAGAAGAGAAACCCATTGCAAGCCAGCAGAGTGGTAAGGAACCTCCTTGCTCCCCACAGGCTCCGATGGAGGTGGCCGTGAAAAAGGCCAGAGTTACGGTTTCTGATCTAGGTGAGAGCCTGTGCGCTCCAACCCAAATGGTCCCAGGACTGGGAACCAACGCTCCCGAGTTTCAAGACAGTGAGTGGACTGTCCCAGAAGTGTTGTGGACAGGCCACAAGACAGCTGAGGTGGGAATCACCGCAGTGGTAACGTATCTACCCTTTACCCCCTGCCAGGTGAACTGGAGACTTTGAGAAAAGAGACATTGTCCATTTCTCGCTTCCCAGTGGAAGCCTCGCAAGCTCTTAGGGAAAAGGACTGTGTTACGAGTAATGTAGTAAAAGTCGCCCCCTTTAAGCCCAAAAAGGAGCGCCCCATTCGCCAGGTAGTGGACCGCGGGACAGGTCATGGCCTCCTGGTCAACCGCATCCTGCCGTGGATGACCGGGTAAAGGCCTGCTTAAGAGACATGGTACTCTTCCGTCCACCAGGGGGAGGAATGAGTACGGAACCAGTGACTGTTATCCCAGAGTGTGCTCTCCGAGAGATTCACCCCGGGGAGGCTCACGGACGCAAAAGTGAGGTACCCCCACATGATCAGTTAGGGGCACCCCACAAATGGTCTCAGCAAACAGCGATCACTTCACTGGTCTCGGGTAGTACTGGGTGTGATGTGCCAGGTTTCAGGGATGTTGCAATCGACCGGCTAAGTGTACCATTTATGCAATTTTCTTTTGTGTAAAATTATGTCGTGTAATGTCGTTCCCCATGCGGGGATGTTGGGTTTTTCACCAGGGGGAGTTTGTAGCCAGGCCCCCCTTCTTACCCTGTGACCCCCATCACCCCCATGGCCAGGATCGATGGCGGGTGCTGCCGGAGGCAAGCAGCAGACCCAACGGCCATTCCGGAGGGTGGGGGCCGAGCAGGGAGCGCTCCGGCGCGCTGGGGATCTCCGGTGGCTCCCGAGCAGGGCGCCGCCATGCCGCGCCGGTTCGCGCATGCGCAGAAGGTACTTCAGAGGTAGGGAGAAGTCGCGCGAGGGCAGGAATAGGAAGGGAAAGGTTGAGGCAGCCCCAGAGAGATCGCGCAGGCGCAGCACAGCCGAGAGAAAGCCCGCGAAGCTGTAGCCTATTAGGGAAGGCTCTAGGCAGGGACTACGAGTCCCATGAGCCTCTGCGCGCCCCATGTGATGCCAGGGAGCCAATAGGGCTTAGGAGCTTCCTAAAAGCAAGTGGATACAATTCGCGCGCTGAGCCCACGCTAGTCAGTCAGAGCCAGGAGCAGCCCAGGGAAGGAGGTAGGGTACAGGAGTCAGGGACTCCCTGTACTAGACCAGCAACCCCCAGGGCCAGAGATAGCTCTGAGTACCCCATTAGAGTGAGTGTTGCCAGGGACAGCCCTAGGTTAGGGACCCTGTTACTTACGTTAGGCAGTTGGAGCTGGGGAGCTGTGAGAGAAGGAAGGGTGCGGGGAGTGAGTGCAGCTTCTGCATCCAGATAGGTACCCACATCCCAGGTAGGCCCCAACTCCCCACTAGGTTAGTGGGTAAGTGCTGAGGGAGGCCCAAGATAGGGATGCTGCCCTTACTGCGAGAGTGTGCTGTCTTGTCAGGGTCACGGCTGGTGGTGCTGTGAGGCCTGACAAGAAGGCATAGTGTTAGCATGCAGCTAAGTTGCTGTACACTTCCAGTAGATTGCAACGCGTTACTGCAAGTGCTAGTGATTAGTTAGTCAGGACTGCGAAGGTTAGTTGCAGGGGTAGAGTAGAACCGGGAAGAGTAAGGGGAATGGAGTAGGTTATTAACCCCTTAGGTCCCAGATAGGTTCTCACCCCCCAGTTTGTAGTGCTACAGGGACAGGCCCTATGTTAGGGATCTTGCCACAGTAGGGTAGATTAGATAGGGACACAGCGGACACTGCGCTTCCTGCTAAGAGGTTCGGACCCAAGTTGGGGTCCACAGAGACTATTTCCAGGGTGGGATCGCCCCTGGCGGTCCTCGCGCAAGGACTCCGGTTGGGGATCAGACGGAGTCATCCTACGACTGATCCTTTGCGAAGTGTTGCTGATCCGAGCACCAGAGTGCTCGGCAGGTACTATATGGTCATAAGTGCACAAACGGGCCCTTAGTGTAATAGTGACTGCGCAGTCACCCATTGCCTCTCTCTGCAAGAGTGCGGGATATTGGGTGGGATTCTTTGGACACTGGGTGGGATCACCTGGTGTTGGGGAAGTGTCCTGCGCGACGCTGTAGTAAGTGTCCCTTCGAGAGACGGACACCTGTCATGATATGTTGCATGGTATTGTGTTATATGCTGTTCCCAGTAAATAGTATTAGTTATTATACATCACTGTGTGTGAGTATTGTGATTGTCCTGCGAGGAACCATTCCCCCTCTGGTGGGAGCCATCGTAGGTGGAGGCGCTGCACCGAGTAAGTGATTACCCCTAGTATATAATTGCCCCAGGTTCCCCGTGGTGGAAGCTCAGCCCTCCTGCGAGCCAACATGTAAAGCACCACACACCTGGTAACACTATATGTTTCTCCGCACCCACATTATAATCTGCGAGGGGGGGGGGGAACCCATTACATAAATAAAACAGCAAATTATAATAATAAACCAATGCATTCCATTATACAAAAAAATCAAAACACCCCCCAAAAATAATCCAGACCCTATGGTCTATTTGTACTGTAATACAATGGCATCCCTGCTGTCTGGCTTTGGATACTCAATTTGCCATGAATCCCTCAATCCTTTGTTGATTGAAGAGCCTACATCTGTAAGTATTTATTTTCTTCTATCTACTTGTATTCTTTTTTCTTCTTCTTTAAAGATGTCTTCTATCTTCTTCTTGAATCTCCAGGCACTGGATGTGGCCTCTTCTGTAACTTCCTGTGTTCTGCGAGGGCCCAGGCTTTCATAGTGACCAGGGCCATAACAGAGCATTTCTAATAAGGTCACATGGTAAATCAATCAGGTTAGTTGATGTACCATGGGATTACTGCTTCTTTTATAACATGATTGATTTTGACCTTGTTTGTCAAAATCGATGAAGTCAACCTAAAGGGTGGAATTCTCATGGTTGAATTGCCATGTGCTTACCACCCTTTAACAATACAGTGGCGACCAACTTTATTCGAAGTTGGCTAGTTCCGCGAATTTTGGACTATCCCGGTGATTTGCGTTTTAGTAACATTTTCTCCCGGAGTGTATTGCGTTATTTCGCGCCCGTGATTTAAGAATTTTATTCCCGCTGGCTGCAATACTGCAATTCCGTGTAAAAACGCATGGGAGCGTTTGCGAGCTGTTGTCTCTGAAGTCTAATACCTTCGCGGTTCAACCTACAGTACACAGTCTGTGCGTGCGCGTGCAGTAATAGTAAAATTGCATATTTAATTTTATTTTAAAAGTACTGTACTGTACATGCTCGGACCTTGTTGGGGTGAAGTGAGGGGTTTCCTAACATCTAGGGGAAAATAAATTTTAATTCTATGGTGAGTACTGTCTTGTTGCCGTATTATTTTGGTGGGGCTGGCTGGGTACTTCTTTAGGGGGCTGACCATTACTGTACATTAAAACTTTTCTTTTTGTTTTTTCTCAGTATACTGTGTAATAATCCCGAATAAATAAAACTATGCATTTATTCTACATGTTCAGTATCGTGTCATTATTTGTCTTCCGCAGTATACTGTACAGTGGTATACAGTGCCTAACATCTATGGGCAAAAAGAATTTTGTTCCTAGGTGCCCTAGAACAGAAGTTCCCACGCCAATTGCCCGTGAACTTGACTGCGGCCCTAAGTAGTTCCCACGCCAATTGCGCGAACAAAATGTAAAATAACCCGTTCTGTGGGTCTGAGCGGGTTGAAATTTACCTGGTCCTCATGCGGGGGGACCCTTGCCATAGGGGCAAAATATCAGCCTTGCACGACCCCCGGAACCGGAGGTACAAAAAGACAGTTTAAAAGCACATTACCAAAGTGGCTTTTTTTCTGCCATGCAAGTCAATGGCAGAAACCTGAACTTTAACATCACCCTGACTCTGTTCTGTTGCCACGAGAGGGTCGCAATTTGCCATGCAAAATAGCCGAGCTACAAACACAGTACGCCTGCGTCTAATCACACCATCCCCCTCCCCCACCCTTAGAGGCCTGTTGTTTGAAATGTAAATCTGATGTGCACAGCACTGTGAGAATTGAGAGTACACTGAGACAGTATTTCATCAGGGTGTGAAAATATTGGTCAGTCACTATGGTTTACAGTCACATGTTTTTAATACAATACAGTACATTCTTTAATATCTTTAAAATAAAAATATATAAATCCTGGTATTAATCCTGGTAAAATATTTTATAAATAAATAAAATAATTCATTGGTGCACTGTAGGGGTGGCTGTCAATGATTATGATTCGCAGGAAAGTGAATAAATATATTTTTTATTTTATCAGGAACCAAAAAATACAAATATAAAAATAATCAGGAATAATACATACAGTAATGCAGTCTTTATTAAGTTATTTTGGCAGCTTGAAATTGGATAACCATTTGGAAAACCTTTGTAAAACATGGGGAAACATGAGTAATGCACATTTATAAGAATATTATTTAATACTACAGTATATACAGTACAGTACTGTAATGTACTGTATAATATACTGTACTGTATATACTGTATAGTAAAATTAATTTTTCTTTAGTCTTTATCTTTTCCTCATTCTGTCTGCAGTACAGTAGTTCATTGAGAGAGGAGAGGTTTTGTGTACATCATTGCTGCTGTTTATATACTGTACATTTGACTGTACAAGCAGATTTGACTTGACACAACGCCCCCATCCCCCTAGGCCACCGTTTTTCCTGGAACGACAAGAAAACCAAAAATTTGTGCAGTTACTGTACTGTATTATGGCAGAACTACTCTAGGTGGCTGGTGCAGCTTTGTCTGGAAAGAAAAAAAATGGGGCAGTTACTATAGTAGGCAGTTACTGTAGTACTGTCAAACTAGTGTACTGTATACTGTACTGGAACTACTGTACTGTATACTCTGACTACTGTTAAATTATATGTACTGTAACCTGATGGCTGGTACTGCTCTCTCTGTAAAGAAAAAACTAACTACTGTATACAAAACTAGTACTCTTACTATTTGGGAAGAAAAAATCTTTGCCATACTTACCTGTAACATACTGTACTTACAATACTACAGCACAGTACTACTTTCCTGATGCTTGCCCATTACGCGCGATGACAATGGGCAACACAGTGGCAATATGGTCTATATATTTATTGCAGCGTTCCACGGTGAGTACATCGTTCCAAAAACTCAGTTTGCCTTTCAACAACTCGTCCTTTTTGGAGGGTTTCACCTCTTTCTGGATATGGTCCTTCAGCTGATGCCAGACCATTTCGATCGGATTGAAGTCTGGCGATCTGTCATTGGAAAGAAAGGACAATTGGTTTAAGAGCTAAAAACAGTGGGGAACAAAA
Organism: Ascaphus truei; assembly: GCF_040206685.1. NCBI lineage: Eukaryota > Metazoa > Chordata > Amphibia > Anura > Ascaphidae > Ascaphus > Ascaphus truei. The sequence goes on along the minus strand of NC_134483.1, from coordinate 158,114,933 downwards.
ATGGGACACGGTCTACTGCACTTACTCCGCTGGTGTCTTCACCCAGTTGATGCCGCGCTCAAGGATATGCGCCGTTGACGCAGTGTGCTTGGGATTGTTGTCCTGTTAGAAGAGGTGACCATGGGGAAAGTCGCGTGTGATGTATTGCACTATCTTGGGCACAATGTTGTCTTGGAAGAAAGCTTTATTCATGATTCCTATAGCAAGAAAAGAAAAGTGCTCAAAAAACTGCACAATAGTACAGTACAGTGCATACGGTAAGGCAGCACTAGTCAAGTACAGTGCATTAGGCGACATTATATTTGATAAATTTTACCTTCAAAGATGACAATGCATCCCGGTCCACGCCTAGAGATGGCACCCCACACATGCAGCTTCACAGGGTGTTTTGGCCGCGGCTTCAAAGATAAGCGGCCTTTTTTGTGGAACGCAAATCGTGCAAATCTCTCCAGCGACACAGTAGACTCATCAGTGAAGATGCAATCCTGGAAAGTCTCCCCACTGTCGATCCATGCCTGGGCCTGGAGCACTCTTTTGATTTTGTTTGCGTCCCGTATCATGGGGTACACTCTGTAATGACAAGGAATAAAAAATTTTTTTAGCGGCACAGTGCAGTACAGTTTGCTAAACAACAATTTTACCTCCTGTACTGTCCAGTACTAACCTCACACGTCCATATTTCCATCCAATGCTGCGTCTCATCTTCTTTATGCTGGTCTCGGATACAGTCAGATTGTGCTTTTCCTGCAGAGTGTTTTTAACCCTTAATGCACTCCTCTCATCATTCTCCTCACTTATTTTGTCCACCAGAAGAGTTGTCTCCCTACAATGTAAAGAAAATATATTGTTTTATTAATATGCAGCAATATAAAATGTATATACTGTAAATATAATGTTGTAATATTAAATAAATTGAAATATACAAAAAATATAGACTGCTGTACTATAAATATAATTATACACAATACATATACTGTTGTAATATAAATATACATCCTACTGGTGTAATAGTAAATGTAAAAATCGACACTTTATTCGAGCAAATATCCAGTATGTACCTGGCAGATACCTGGAATGCGCCGCTCCTCACCTCTGACAAGCCCCGTTGTGTTTGCCTTCCCAGCCTGGGTTCATGCCTGGCTGACGGGCGGCTGATCTGTTAAATGATAATGATTAGGATTTAATAGGCTGCAATGCTTCGCGTGTCTACCAGATGGCATAAATTCATGAATTGTAATGCAGTATATATATATATATACTGTGCAGTATTGCAGCCAGCGGGAATAAAATGCTTCAATCCCTGCCTGGAAAATAACCCAATGCACTCGGGCAGAAAACAGTCACAAACCTCAATACACCCGGGTATACCCGAATTCGTGGGACTAGCCGAGCTCGAATAAAGTGTGTCGCCAGTGTATATACCGTTGTAAGATTAATTGAAATATACAAAAAATGTATACTGCTGTACTATAAATATAAATAGACAAAATATATATACTGTTGTACTATAAATATTAATATACAAAATACATATACTGTTGTAATATAAATATAAATATACAGTACATCCTATACAGTATATACCGTTGTAAGATTAATTGAAATATACAAAAAATGTATACTGCTGTACTATAAATATAAATAGACAAAATATATATACTTTTGTACTATAAATATTAATATACAAAATACATATACAGTTGTAATATAAATATAAATATACAGTACATCCTATACAGTATATACCGTTGTAAGATTAATTGAAATATACAAAAAATGTATACTGCTGTACTATAAATATAAATAGACAAAATATATATACTGTTGTACTATAAATATTAATATACAAAATACATATACTGTTGTAATATAAATATAAATATTCAGTACATCCTATACAGTATATACCGTTGTAAGATTAATTGAAATATACAAAAAATGTATACTGCTGTACTATAAATATAAATAGACAAACTACTGTATGTTGTAATATAAATCAACAGAAATAACAACAGTATTACAGTAGATACAGAACTGTACTGTAGATGTACAGTACAGTTTTCTATATATTTTTTTTGTTAAGTTTTATAAATATACTTACGCGTTTGTTACCCTTGGTGCCTTTTTCCGGTCTCTGTTTTGTCCGTGTGCATGATAGCTCAAGGTGTTTAATGGCACAACGAGGCCAGAAGCAGCTAACCAGCATTGGATAGCAGCAATTCGGTGTCCGCTCCTGTACATCTCCTTAATTCGCATGCTGAGATCCTTAGAAATCTTTTTAACAGGCATTGCTGCGAGTAGAAAGAAATACAAACACAAGAATGTATATTCGATGTTTAGTCGATGTGTATTCTATGTGCAGTGAATCCACAAAATGGATGGTGTATTTATACGGTAATGACTCACACGCCCACTTTCAACACCTGTACCTGGCCGCCATGCATAAAAGGTCACACACTTTGCATAGGCCCCCACTCCATGATCTTTATCTGAACTTGCCCTTGTCCAGATACTGTACTGCATTGTGCCACCTGCTTCCAGGGAGCATCCCCGGTTCTGTGGACGCAAGAACCCACTCACCTCTGCCGTGCCTGTCATGCTGAAAAAGCGAAAGGCAGGAGTCGTTTCCACGCCAAGGGCAAAGCGACAGGCTAAGGCCAATAAAGAAAACCTTCTGCTGACCCCAAAGGTTAAGGGTTTTCTTAGACGTAAGCCTCATTATGTGAAGAAGATATACGGTGATGTACTCTCGACACAAAACGAATGGCAGTCAACCCATCGGACCCGCAGACCACTTCCTCCCATATGCTTCGACGACTCTGCTGTAGCTGTCCCGGAAATCTTCATCCCGTCTTCTCCACCCCCATCTTCTCCGGTTCCATCTGACGACGGGTCACTGTCTCCTTTGCGCTTAGACGACTCTGCTTCTCGCCCGGAAATCCAAAGGTCACCTTCTCCATCCCTCTTCGACGACGCTGCCGCTTCTCCTGTACTGGGTATCCACAGGTCACCTCCTCCACTCTCCATTGATGCTGCTTCTCTCCATGGAACCCCTATCCCACCCTCCGTTGCACCCATCCCCCCAAATGTCCAGACGCCATGCACAAGAAGCAGCTCGTTGGACCGGATGCTGAATGGGATAAGTGTGGATCTCCCCGGGAATTCTATTGTGCTGGCAAAGATAGATCTGCTTCTGGAGACCATGTTAAATGTGGAGCAATGGATGCTACAAATGGTGCAATGGATGGATCAACGGATGGAGAAGATAGAGGCTGACATTGCGGGTATACATTATTTGCTCGGTGCTAATGCCCCTGTTTCCCCGACGCCGGAGCAGGAGGGTGACATGGATGTGATGAATGGGACCTTCGACCCCCTTCCTTCACCAAGTGCACCCCCTCCACCAGAAGATGTAGTGTACATGTTTGCCGTTGAGGAGGACATGACAACCCCGTCAAGACCACGCCAGGAGACAACACGGCGACCAAGACAGGAGGAAAGCTTCCTCCCAGACATCCCACCATCGCCCGTCGCCTGAAGCACACCTGTTCCCAAAAGACCTACACCGGCTCGCATCGAAACAGTGCCCGACATCACCCTGTGCGATCTGCCACCGGGGCTCAGGGAGAAGTATAGGGTGATGAGTGCTGGTGTACCCCACAAGTATGCCTTGATCATTTTTAAGCACCATGTTCCCTACACGTTGTACTGCGAGTGGGTGTTCAAAGTGAACTATGAAGGAAATCGCGTTAAAAAGGCCCTTCCTGCCAATTTAAGGAAAAACATTGTGGAAGAAATGCGGCGCTTTAATACAGTTACAGATCCTGTAATGAAAGGCGTTAGAGACTGCATTAATGGCGTTTTGCGCCATGCAAGGAATCGGCCATGGATGGACAATGTGGAGGACTGTCAGTGAGACCATACTGTTGTGCTGAACTGTATTGTACTGTACATGTTTTGCCCTACAGTACCTGCTGTACTTAAACAAAGGAGATGTTGATGTGTGTTTTTTTTCACAGGACATGCACAACTCCAGTCCCTGAGGGCCGCAAACAGGCACGGTTTTCAACGTTGCCCTGAAAACCTGCCCTGTTTGCTGCCCTCTAGGACTGAACTGGTGCAGGTCTGACTGACAGTGTTGCGCACCATCCCACTGTTTTGTGGCAGAAGAATTTAATAAAGGCTGTAGAATGTATTATTGTGTGTTGATGTTTTGAATTGCTGTGCACTTTAAATGTTTCAACATTGTACAGTACTGTACTGTATGTGTAAATAAATGTTTTTGTACTGACTCCACCAATAAAAGAATAAGTTGAATTGCCTCAAATTGTTTCCATTTGCTCCTTTGCCAGTGTAACAAATGTACTGTAGAGGATTGCTGCACTGTTTTTTAACTGGCTGGTCGCGCAATTGGCGTAGGAACTACGGCAATTGGCGTGAGAACTAGGTCAATTGGCGTGGGAACTTCTGTTTTAGGGCACCTAGAAATAAAATTTATTTGGCCCCTAGATTTTAGGAACCCCCTCACTTGACCCCAACAGGGTCCGTCCGAGCAGTAATGGTGGCAAGAAAGGGTCACGCCGGCGAGGAGGGTCCTACCATTGAGCGCAATGGCTGAGAAAGCTTTGAACCGGCTAAGTCAGAATGAGCAGAAACCTGGAACCCACAACTTCGGTTCTGTTCGACCTAGAGGGCTCAGATTCGGTCACCATGTAGTCCTAGTTGCGGCAGGATTGCATGGCAAATTGTGAACCTCTCGTGGCAACAGAACGGAGTCAGGGTGATGTTAAAGTTCAGGTTTCTGCCATTGACTTGCATGGCAGAAAAAAAGCCACTTTGGTAATGTGCTTTTAAACTGTCTTTTTGTACCTCCGGTTCCGGGGGTCGTGCAAGGCTGATATTTTGCCACTATGGCAAGGGTCCCCCTGCATGAGGACCAGGTAAATTTCAACCCGCTCAGACCCACAGAACGGGTTATTTTACATTTTATTTGCGCTATTGGCGTGGGAACTACTTAGGGCCGCGGTCAAGTTCACGGGCAATTGGCGTGGGAACTTCTGTTCTAGGGCACCTAGGAACAAAATTCTTTTTGCCCATAGATGTTAGGCACTGTATACCACTGTACAGTATACTGTGGAAGACAAATAATGACACGATACTGAACATTTAGAATAAATGCATAGTTTTATTTATTCGGGTTTATTACACAGTACAGTATACTGTACGGCCGGAAAACATCAGCATACAGTACAATATTACCCATCGAAATACCCCCATTAGCCGTTTTCTTTTCTGAGAAAAAACAAAAAGAAAAGTTTTAATGTACAGTACAGTACAGTAATGGTCAGCCCCCTACAGAAGTACCCAGCCAGCCCCACCAAAATAATACGGCAACAAGACAGTACTCACCATTGAATTTCCCATTCAGCTTGCGCCAGCGCCGGTCCACTGCCAGTCCAGCTTTCTTCATCATCCACGTCGATAGTTGGCAGTGGGACTAGTCCACCTGTAGTCAGCAGGTGAGGCTGGAAATCGCTTAGGTACATGCAAGCTTCATCAAAACTGCACGCCAAATCCAGCTCAGCCTCCGGCTCAGGGTTGTCACTGACAGTGGGACCGTCATTGGAAGCCGGTGCTTTTGCTGGTGCATTGCTTGGCAGCGACTGTCGCTTCTTAGTTGGTTTTAACACGACCCTTTGCCTTTTGCCGCCTCCATGATCATAGATACTGGAAAAATCCGGTGACACACACCAATACCCTCCAAAGAATTGGGGCTTAATACTGTGAAAACAGGGGTCACTACATAACCTTTTCCTTATTGCACGCTTCCACGTATGAGGAGTTGGCGAAAATTTGTAAAAGTCATAGTTTTCGATAAAATACTGATAAATTTGAGCAACTGTTGCCATCTTATCATCTGTTGCATTAATCGCGGCCCATATCAAATACGCGTAACTTCTGTCAGGTTTTTTGGAAAGCAGGCTGCACTTGAACACTCATCGCGGGTTGGTCTGTGGAGAATAGTGTAAGACAAACTGAAACTGGTCTTTCTCTTTCTTTAATATGAAAAGCCTAAATTGATACATTTTTGCAACCTCTTCCTTCAGTCTCAAGGCCAAGGCCAAGTTACAATAGCACACTGTGGTACGGTATCTTTTTTTAAACGAAACCCCTGCAAGCCGACACATTTATTATTCGGCGCATTACAATTCATGAATTTATGCCATCTGGCGGACACGCGAAGCATTGCAGCCTATTAAAATCCGAACCATTATCAATAAACACATCAACCGCGCGTCAGCCGGGCATGACCCTGGCTGGGAGCCCGGCATGCTCCGGGTGAACAGCGTGGCATTCCAGGAACATGCCAGATACAAGCCGGTGATTACTTCGAATAAAAGCTGCCGGAGCAGTACATTACTCATTTTTTTTAACCAAACGGATCACCTCCCCATAGGGCACTACAAATGTGTACTCACACCCAAAACACTCACACTACTTATGCTTCCACCATCTGGAATAATTAAAGGGCTTACACCCAAGAATTTCTCGACCCCCTTTTCTACCAAGAAATTATACAAATTAAGAAAACCCAAATACAGCAAAGTGTGTCTGAAAATGAGGACAACCCCTTGAAATATAATAGGTTCAATTAGAGAGCATTTATTACAGTTTATATTTAATATAGCAAAATGTGTCACCATGCTTGTACAGAGAAACATTTATGAGATTATATACAGTACAAATAAGATCAGATAGTTTATAAAATAAACAGGATTAAATAGAAAACATATACATTACCACACCAAGTCCAGCATGGTTCCTCAGGGGATCATGAGAAAGAAGATGTGTCACAAACGCACACACGCAAACTGTACCCCCAGTTAAGTCTCCCCTTGTGTATCTCAAATGTAAAATCTTATACACAATATTCATTTGATCCGAGAGTGTGTACAGTAAATCCAGACCTGATAGTCGTTCATCACTTCTCCCAAGTTATACACAGTTTTACTGCCTCAAAACTGACATATGAAAGATTCTCACATTTCAAATTTGACCAGATAGTATGTAGCTAGGTCCTCTCTGGCTCCCCAGACATTCGGTTCTCTCTCACCTGCGACAGCGTGAGGGCAGTTGCAGGGGTGATCGCGTCACCGGGGGCTCCCGGCGACATCAGCTACAGGGCGCCGCCATCTTGTGTGCGTTTGCGCATACGTGGAATTTCGCGTTTGTGTGCAGTATAGCCTCAGATGCGATATGGCAGCCATAACAGGGACTGAGAAGAGACGCTTCATAGTCAGGGACATCCCCCAGTTTGCACATGCGCAGTTAGCAGCGGCGGCGGCCATTACACAGCGCGCACGAGGCCCCAATGTTAAAGAGAGCCACCAAGGACTACAATTCCCAGCAGGCTCTGCGGACTGCACTTTCACCCTGGTCACAGGCAGCCAAACAGCCAATAAGGCTGACAGATTCTCATGCTGCAAAGTTGCAACAATGTTGTGTGAAGACAGGGATTGTCAGTTAGGAGCTGGGACACAGAGAGGGGAGGGTGTGTTTGTGCAGGGAGGAAAGTAGCCTCCTGCACTAGGCCAGAAGTCTCCCCTGAGGCCCCCAGCTAGGCCCTACTCACCTCAGCTTGTGGTTACCACAGGGACTCCCCTTAGACTAGGGACAGGGTCCTGTAGAACCTAGACAAGTGAGGGTCCAGCCAGGAACCGTGACTATCCTGGCAATTGCTGTGAAGGTAATACATCCTCTGCATTAGCAGAGATAAGAGACATTATAGAGGTGGATCACTCCATGCGGGAGCCACCCACCGTTGAGGCGGAGGCATCTTGGATCATCTCCTGGAGCAAGGGATTCCAAGCAAAGGCCATCTGCGCACCCGGTAGCAGGAGCACCGGGCAGGTATTATCCAAGTCACCAAGTGCACCATCTATACACTTCATCTTAGTGGGCAGCGCTGTTCCACATGTGGGTGGGGTTGTGGGACTCTTGGGACTTTGGGTTCAAGGACTTTGGGGATACTGTGTAAGGAGGTTATAACCCAGTTAGGGGCCAGGTTATAGCTGCCAGCTAGTGGCAGAGGGTGACATATATATCGTTGTGCATACTGATGATGTTGCACTGTGAAAGTATGATAATCTGTGTTGTGTTGCTATACAATATGATGTGATGTTATTGTGTTATTTGCTCGTTCAGTAAATCTTTTAGCCATAACCCTGGTGTATGTGGTTTCTGGGTGGGTTCCTATGCTAGGCCCATTCTACATTCCTATAGAATCCTACATAGGTGGAGGCGCTGACCGACGAGAACGTTCCAGAGATTCACCCCAGGTTCTCACTAGCGGAGGCACAGGCCTCCTGTGAGCCTGACAGGTATAACGCACCACCAGGTAACATTAGGTTCCCCGCACACACACTATATGCGATTGGGTGTGGGGGGGGGGGGGGGGAATACCCGTTACAAGTATATAATACATAGTAACTCACAGAACTTAACAAACACATTTCTTTCACAATTTTTGGGGGCATGTCCTAATAGCATAGAATTTCACAGCAGATAAGAACCTCTTGGACAACCTAATCTGACCAGATCATGCAATTTGAGTTCAAAAACTTATTGCCTTTTGAAAAATATATATTTGTAAATAGTTTTCATTTCCTCTCTTAAAGTCCTTTTTCTTTAGTACAGTAAATAAAAATACAATTTGTGGGTACATTCACAGCTTTTAGACAGATCCGCTATTAGACAGATCCACAATTCCACCTTTCCCCATTATCTCTTAGCATACAATGCTTCCACTGAACTCCATTCATGGTCATGCACTCACAGTGTGTCACACTTTGCTGCTTGTCCATTGTAACTGATAGACCTACACTACCGACACACTTTATCCTAGCAGGGCTAGTTCCGCAAGCCGGGGGATGCCCCGGCTTGCTAGCCCCACTCCCTCGGCGTGCCGCGCGTCACCGATGCGCGGTCACGCGTCATCGGGTGTCAGCGCCCCCTGCACGCACGTCCAGGGCTCCCCGAGGGAGCCCTGGTGTCCCGCGATTGCGGGACGGCGGCAGGGGGTTCCGGGGGACCCAGCGGACCCGGCAGCGGTAGGGAGAGCGCCCCGATCGGAGGGCGCTCTTCCGCTGCTTTGGCGCGCGCCCGGCACCCTCCGGCGCGCGCCAGGTTACTGCTGCGGCCGAGAATGGGCAAATGCTCGAATAAACTCGGCCGCAGCAGTAACATATACCAAAGGTTCCACAGTAGAATTATTCAAATGTGCCAGTGCCTCCACCAAGAACTCCCACACGTTTCTCATGATAAAGCACTTGTGTGGTGTGAAATCTAGGAGAGTTTGTACCTCATTATATTTCATGTAAAAATAAAGGAATTTTTGTACTGATCAGGGTCCTGTATCGTTGAGCTGTGTGCTGCCGCTACCGATTCTATACTTGGAATTTTCACTACCTGCGGCTGATCATGCAGTGACTTAACCCCTCACTGGATGTGGAAGAAGATTCAAAAGCGAGTAAATCATGTTTCTTATTTGAAGGGTGTCTTGCTGAGGAATATATATTTAACCAGCATTTGAGGTTGTAGAGGTGAGGACTTAGCAAGAGTTCACACTGGCAGCACCTCATTGGTCATTACCAAGGAAAGTGGAAGACACCATCAAATATACAACATAATATATCACTAATTTACTCACCCCACTACCAGGAGAGGGGGACTACCTTATTAACTTTTTCAATGTAAATAGGTTCAGCAGATCTTTTTTCCTTAGTGCATTTGAGCACCTATACATAAATGTTATTATATAGCTTTCATAGGCCATGAGTCATGAAACCACGATAATACAAAAAATGCAGTATTATAGGCAAAATGAATTGCATTATATTTATGGTGCCAGTCACAACATTGTAGCACTAAAAACAAAGCATTTCTTTCTGTATTTTATAAAAGATATTGCGATCTGGTGATAAGGGGACATGTGGAGAAGGGGAAGGGAGAAGGGAAGCATGCTGGGGAGAAATCGATTTGGAGGTGGACATGTGGGTGAGAAGCTGGTATGGAGGGGACATGTGGAGGATAAGCTGATGAGGAGGGAACATGTGGGGAAGAAGCTGGTGATGAGGGTACATTGAAGCAAGGGAGGAGGGTAGTATGTGGAATCCTTAAATATTCTGTTAATTATACTAGGAAAATTAAAAGAAGGTTTTTTTTTTTTAAGTGTATGTTTAAGATGGTGTTGTGGGAAAACAAGTGAGTTTCTGCACCTTTTTTTTTTTAGGACTCTAGCATTGTCATAACTTACATCAAATCATCTATCCAGTGAAAGAAGCTTAATATGCTATTGCAGTAATGAATAACAAGTATCTGTATCCCATCAAGCTGTGTATAAGGAACAGTGTCCTAAATGAAGCCAGCCTAACATAATAACCAGTCTGATGTTTTGTATTAGCCCAAGGCATAAACCTAATGCCTGAGGCTGTTTATCTCTGAGATAAAACTTTTTGTTAACCTTGTGGTCCATATCAATTTAAGGTATAACATAATTCAATACATGTATTTGAGTTCTTTCTATATTTGTTTCTGCATATATTATATATTTCTCCATAGCATTTCTATTAGTTTATTTATAAAGTTTTACAAATCGCCAGAGCTATATTATAATTTATGGGAGTTATGTGGCCTTCTTGCTGGAAATGTATGTACAGTATCCCTATTATCTAAAGTATACAAAATACACGAGTTGTAAAAGGCAACACTGATATTATATTATTAATATCACACTGCACATTGAATTATATTGCACGTTGTAATAATTTAAACTGAATTTTCTCTACAGAGAACACATTTTCTTTTATTGGTGTTTTTAAACCATGATATACACTGGCGACACACTTTATTCGAGCTCGGCTAGTCCCACGAATTCGGGTATACCCGGGTGTATTGAGGTTTGTGACTGTTTTCTGCCCGAGTGCATTGGGTTATTTTCCAGGCAGGGATTGAAGCATTTTATTCCCGCTGGCTGCAATACTGCACAGTATATATATATATATATATATATACTGCATTACAATTCATGAATTTATGCCATCTGGTAGACACGCGAAGCATTGCAGCCTATTAAATCCTAATCATTATCATTTAACAGATCAGCCGCCCGTCAGCCAGGCATGAACCCAGGCTGGGAAGGCAAACGCAACGGGGCTTGTCAGAGGTGAGGAGCGGCGCATTCCAGGTATCTGCCAGGTACATACATACATTGATGCAATATGGAAGGAGGATTTCAGATGGGTACCTATGGATGTTTAGTCTTTATGTACCTGCATTTCTCCCGAAAAAGGGATGGAGGCATCATGAGAATTTTTGATTAATGATTCAACAATAACAACACAACATAAAGAGTATTCTTGACAGTAATCATTTTATATTACAATTGTTTAATGTTCCGCAATAATTTCTATTTGTATTTTATATATGCATATATGATATATTCTGTAATTAAAATTGGGACAGATAAGAGAGCAACTCTATCTGAGATCTATGAGTATATCATTGACAAGTACGAATGCTACACAAATTCACCAAACCAGGAAGGGTGGAAGAATTCTGTAAGACACAACTTTAGTTTGAATGATTATTTTATTCAAACACATCCATGTCCTGGCATGAAGGAAGGTTGCTGGTAAATGCATCCACTTTGGGGGAGGTGGGGATATGTTCGATAATGGCAACTTTCGAAGGATCAAGATCTTGATCGGGACCAAGAGATTAAATAATAGACCTTCCTGAGCCAGTCCCTCCAATATATCACAACCTGCCTGCCTCAAAACTAATACCATTACCAGTACTTGCCACGAACAGTGAAAAACAGATGAACCTACATCCCAGCTACCTTCCCCAATCCTCTTTGATAAAGTTCCTTCACGGAACGAAACGCGTCAGAGGTGTTCTCCGTTTTGTGATGCGCAGCACTATAGTGCAATAAAGCTGTTTTTATTCATTTATGTATCCGGCTGAGTTCCTGTTGCTGTGACCACCCACCAACTACTATTCACCTTCCCCAATCAGAGTACCAGTCTCAACCTGATTATCTGGATACCTGTCCCTATGTCATTACCAGCAAGGGACAACACACTCTGCCAATGATTTGAGCATGATTCCCAATTACATGATCAACCCACGCATGAACACACAGCATACCCCTGGCGTCAATAGTGGGTCACTTCCACCCAATTGCAAAGGTTATCACGGTAAAGATAACAATCATTTCCAATGACACGAATACGCGTGCCATACCCTGTAGATACATTAACGCATGCGCACAGACTCACACATGTGCACCGTACTTAAAGCAGTTCATTATTGTTTATTTATACTGTAGTGTACTGTACAGTAAATAATGTCACAATTATTTTACAGAAATCAAAGCATCAAATCGACAGCCAGAAGAAGATGTAAATTGTATGGTGTGCCACTGTGCCAATCAATTGGTTTATTGGCATTTTTCTTTTATTGAATTTGAAAATTTTATTTTATTTGGTGCTGTTTTTTTTTATTTGAAGCTTTCACATTGACTGCCATAGAGGCAAACCATGTCCATAGGGCTTAGCTGTGCCACTGTGCCAATCAGTTGGTTTATTGGCATTTTTTTTAAATTGAAATTTAATGTCTTTTTTTATTTGGTGCTCGTTTTTTTTATTTGCAGTTTGCACATTGACTGCCATACTGGCATACTACCAATTAATTGGTTAAATGGCATTTTTTAAATTTAAATATAATGTATTTTATTTGCTGCATATTTTTTTATTTGTAGGTTGCCCATTGACTGTCATAGTGGCAACTCATGCCCATAGGGCATCGATGTGACACTGTGCCAATCAATAGGTAGAGGCTGTGAGAGCAGTTGCCCCGGGGACGGTGGTTAGGCCTCCCGGGTGAGTAGCAGGAGGGGGGGTTAACTCCTTAATTACTATAATGGTTAATAACCACTGAGGTGATTAAGGGTTAGTGGCCAGTAGTTTTTTTTATTTTACTGTTGGTGCCCACTGAAGAAAAGGAAGATGAGGAGGATGGCCTTCATCCTGGCAGGGGTAAGTAGAACTTTAATTTACTATTTAATGGCTGGGTAATGTTTTGGTTATGTTTTATTTTTTAATGAGCAAATTAGCTATTATCCAGATATGGATAATAGGGATTTTGCCTATTACTGTACTGTATGTGTTGGGGGCAGTGGGGGGATTGTTAAATGTATTATTGTATTGATATGTTTATTGGGGGCAGAGGAGGTGGGTGAAGGGGGTAGTTGCCACAGGGTGGGTGGTTAGGCCTCAGTGGGAGGGGTTAACCCTTTCATTACCATAGCCATTACTACCAGTAAGGTAATGAATGGGTAAACCCCTCCCTCAAACTTCCCGGTAGGTCTAACCACCCTCCCTGGGGCAACTATGCCCTTCACTCATCCCCTCTATCCCCAATAAACCAGGTAGTCTGGCTCAGGGGTCTCCAAATGCAGTCCTGAAGAGCCGCCAACTGTCTGAAAGAATGAGCCACTGATTGAGCCACATGTGCTGAAACAGGGATAGCCATAAAAGCCGGCCTGTTGGCAGCTCTTGAGGACTGAGTTTGGAGACCCATGGTCTGGCTTAACCTCTTCATTGCCTTAGCTGTTGGCCGCTAAGCTAATGAAGCTGCTTTTATGTTATTTTGATAACATAGTATTGTACCAGGTGGTCTCTAGAGCTGAATCACATTGATTTCAGGTCCGTGGACCCCTGATTCCCAAGTTACAGGCCCCGGTATGGAGTGCCAGTATCTGCATGCTTTGGTTAAATCTCCCTATCACGTGGGCTGTGATGGTGCGGAATTTAAACATGGTGTCGAGGTCCGGGTGCCGAGGTCGGTGTTGGAGAAGGTAGCGTAGTCGTAGTCCAGGTGCCAAGGTCAGGGTAGGAGAAGAATGGATGGTCGAGGAGAGCCGGGTCGGTAGACAGAACAAGGATCAGCGAGGCAAGGCAACTCTGTGAAGGCAAGGATAGGTAACCAAAATGCAACTGGTACTATGCTCAGCCAAAGTGCTAGTGGCACAGCTGGGCATATATAGGTGAGAGCGTCCAATAGGAAAGCAACAGCGGAGGGTGTGTATCCAGCAGGGACTGTGGTAGGTGGAGTGCAGTACAAGGAGCACCTGTAGGAGCAGGGGGGCAGGCCTTTGTACTGGAGCGTGCCTCTGAGCACGTGACCGTGCCTCCGTGCGCATGACCATGCGCGTGAGCCGAGCGTGCCATGGAACGGCAGTATTTCGGTGGTGCTGGCGTGCGCGCTGGTGTGGCAGTGGTTGGGCGGCATGGGGAATCTCGGGAGTAAGCGGGATGGAGGAACCCGTGGCGGTGAGGGTGAGTGGGGAGCACACCGACAGCAGCGTGGCTCCCCGAGCCCTACAATTACAGCTTGCTATGGCTCTCTGTTACGCCAGTACTGCCCGCAGACCAGAGCCGTCCCTTCTACTGAGGTGAGGAACGTATAAGAGCACGCACCCGCAGCAAAAGGAGCGTGTCCGGAGTGTGGTTATTGCGGCGTTGCCAGGCCAGGTGATGTTAGCTAGCAATACTTGCCGGTACCGGTGAAGAAGTGCTGTCGTCGTTGCTGTTAGCCTAGGTCAGGGATTGGAGAGTTCCAGAAGGTCGTATGTCCAAGTGGGGGTCGAGAGCCAGAGAAAGACGTCCGCCAAGCCAAGTCGTAACCTGAGTAAATGAGAGAGAAAGAACGCCAGATTAGTAATCCAAGAGGAAACTATGTCGAGCAATGAATGAATGGCAGGACAGGCAATATAAAGCGTGGCTGACCAATAGGAATAGGAGGCAGGCCTGGAGGAGTACATGGAGCTGTCCTGGATAGGCTGTCCAAAGGAGGATACAGATGAGCAGTCTTTATGCCTGATTGATCCTTGTGTGTGTGTTGGGGGCGGAACCTCACTGCAGGAGCAGTGAATAAATTAACAGGATCCTGCACGCGCTCTGTAACAGAGACGGGCGCGCGCTCGTGAACGGCAGTAGCCGTCACAGCTCGAGCCGCCCGTGGTTTGGTAACTGTCCACCGAGGACGAGGAGGGAATCCCCTGACAGCCGAGACCAGAGGGAGCCGATGCCGGGAGCGCCCCGCAGCAGCAGGAGGAACATGAGGGTGAGGGAAGGCCATGCCGCGGCCGCTGTGGGCCCCGAATCCTCACACTCTCTAGCGGAATGTCCGCTGATTTTTCTCGGACAGCAGTTCACAACTGGCAGTTGCATTTGTACAGGTGGTGGTGAGCACAAATATGTGAATAAAAGATAAAAACACAAAATAGTGCAATATGTCTATCCAAATAGATTAAGTTCTGTGTAACCTACAGATTGCGTAGTCACAATCTATCTGTTCTTTTAAAGCAGATCCATCATGCTGTTACCACTGAGGGATAGCATTGCCTAATAGAATGAGAACCTGAATATACTTACTTGTACCATTTGTATAACTATGTTATACTTTGTGATACTGGGATTAATCTTAAATTTACGTCTACAATTAATGAATCTGAAATAAATGTTCTAGATTTAACAATATACATTGAGAATGATGTCATTAAAACAAAGACCTACTTTAAAGAAGTGAACAGTAATAATTTCATCCTAAAGTCCAGTTGTACCACAAGAAATGGATTCAAAAGATTCCCTATGGGCAGTATAGAAGGCTCAGAAGGAATTGCACAGACGATCATGTGTTTATCCAACAATCGGACATATTAACAGAAAAAAAAATTGTAAAGTAAATTATGATTAATCAAATATTTCCACTGCCCTGAATAAAACGTTAAATTTACAAAGATCTTCTATTATTAGTTCTACAAAAAAAAAACAAGATAATAGTAATACCAAATTTGAGGTTCCCTTTATAACCCAATGTAATAGAGAGGCTAACAAAATAAAAAATATTCTTGGTAGACATTGGCATGTCCTAAAGAACAATCCTGTATTAGGGAAACACATTTCTGATACACCACAGGTATTATTCAGAAGGGCACCAAATATCAAGAATAAATTGGCGCCAAGCGCTCTATTACATAAAGTTGAAGTTAATCAGGCATGGTTAGATCTACTCAAAGGTTTATATAGCTGCAGGAATTGCAAAGCATGTA
Organism: Ascaphus truei; assembly: GCF_040206685.1. Classification (NCBI taxonomy): domain Eukaryota; kingdom Metazoa; phylum Chordata; class Amphibia; order Anura; family Ascaphidae; genus Ascaphus; species Ascaphus truei. Next base: position 158,098,756 of record NC_134483.1, on the reverse strand, counting down.
ATTTCCTGTCAAATAGGAAAGATCATTTCAAATCTAATGTGACTGGAAAGTCCTTTAAAATCAATAAACATATAAATTGCCGGACAAAGTCCGTAGTATATCTTATGGAGTGCCCATGTGGCCTCCAATATGTGGGCTTGACAGTCCGCCTCTAAAGAACTCAGATTCTCGAACATATAGGGAATACAAAACGCAAATTGATGACGCATTGTGTATCTAAACTTTTTGCTTTGGTGCACAATGCAGAACCTAAGGGGTTAATCTACCAGGACATTGAAATAGTCTTACCACACTGGAGGAGAGGAAGTAGGGATTTTTGATAAAAAGAGAAACATTCTGGATTCATAAATTGGGCACATTAATCCCATTTGGATTGAATATAGACATAGATTTTAGTGTGTTTCTATGATGATGTTAATCTGAGAATCCACATCTCTGATTATGACCCCTTCTTCTGCATTGTTGTTCTTTCCCATTTCCCTATGTTGATTGTACCTTGTCTTTTGATGTACCCCTGATCTAATACTTGTCTCTTATTCATTTCAGTTTAAATCCCTGTCTTATGGCCTATGCTCTAAGCAGCGATAAGCCACTTATTGCCACCTTATCGCCAAAAAAGCCTACGGCTAATCAGTAATCCCTGCTAAATCGGCGATAAGAGAGCTTTTCAGCAATTGTTTTTGCCGGAAAAAAAAATCGCCATATACGCACCAATAAGCCACTTATCGTCAGGTTTTCATACTTGTGCTATGCTAGTTTATCGAGGCAAATTGTGGCTCTAGAATAGAGATTTCCTCTCAAAATTGTCTAGCCAGGAAAAGTTGGCAAGAGGGTGGTGAGAAGCTGCCAATAAGCAGCAAGACAGGTGTTAGAAAAAATAATGCATTTTTTCTGCATTGGATGGATGCCAGGAGTCTCTCCAGATGATATCCATTAATATCAGCACTGGAGACCCCCGACATCAATCCGATGCAATAAAAATGTATTTGCAGTCAACTACAGGCTAACCGCTAAGGCAATGAAGGGGTTAAGGAACAACAGCAGCTTTATTGGTGAAAGAGGGGGTGAGTGAAGCAGGTAATTGCCCCTTCATTCACCCCCTCTGCCCCCAATAAACGTTACAATATGTACTAACCAACAATACACAGCCCACCCCGTGCCCTCACATAAAAACATAATTTTGTTTTTGATATACAGGATTGATATCTGAGTCCGGTGGGGGTCCCTGGGTGGTACCCGTGGGTGTCTGTGGGCCTCCAGATGGTCCCCATGGGTGTCCCATGGTCATGGGTTGTCGCCGTGGGTGTCTGGGGATCTTCGGTTAGTGCCCGTGGGTCCCCGCTGGCATGCGGTACTAATGCTTTTGGGCATACATTGCAATAAATACATCTCCCCCTCCCCCCCAACACATACAGTACAGTAATGTGCAAAATAACTATTATCCAGATATGGATAACAGCTCATTTGCCCATTTTTAAATCACACATTAGCTAAGCAGCAGAAATAAAGTAAATAAACTTTACTACTTACCCCTTTCATCATGAAGGGCATCCTCGTCAGCTTACTGCAGGGCCATGTCCTCTGATGCCAGCAAGAATACATACAACACATAGTGGTTAATAACCGTGGTAATAAAGGGGTTAACCCACCCTCTCAAACTACCCACCCTTGAGGCCTAACCACCCACCCCGGACCCACTATACCCACCATGTACCCATTGATTGGCATAGTGGTACATCATACCAATATAATATGGACATAATAAGCCACTATAGCAGTCAATGGTCACCCTAATAAAAAAACATGAAGACCAAAAATACACAATAATAAAACATACACAAGCACCTAAACACCCCAATTCAATAACTAAAAGCACTAACCACCAAACAATTAAATACTTTTAACTAGTAACCAACAATGCAATTAATTAATAAAACCACTAGCCAACACATCAATTCAAACAATGAACCAACAAAAGAATTAATTATTTAAAAATGCTAATCAATTGAAAAAATAAATAAAAACAAGCCATTCAAATTAAATTACGATTTAATCCAAACACTCCATACAAAACAAACATTTGCCTCCAAAAATTAATTAGTAATCACTGTATTAATCTGTACCCTAAAGGGGCACAAATTAATACATTAGCAGTCAATGGGCAATGAAAAATATTAAAAGAAAGAAATACATAAAAAAATGTAAAACAAAATTATATACTGTACAGCCCAGTGTTTGATTCTGAGCTAATTCTTATTTGGCTACTTTGTGTCTTGTAGGGGGGGTTAAGGTTAAGGGAAGTACCTTGTGGTTCCGTTGGACCCAAGGGAACGGGCCTGAGGTAAGGGTTGTTACCATGAAATGTTGCCCCTCTTACCCTCCCCCATTGTCTTATTATATGTTTCTTTGTGTGAAGTTTTTCCGTAAGTGTTTTTTCCCCCACTCCCCTTCCCTGTGTCTCTCCCCCCGACTCTTGTGCTTTTTAAGATCCATATATTCTGCATTTATAGTCGTGTAGCATTTCCATATTTGTGTGATACCTATTGCTCTCTTATTACCGCTATTACATTTTTGGCTTATTCTGTGATTCTTTCGTTTTCTCTATTAATCAGTGTGTGCTGGAGCCCTTGTTTTGGTTTATATGATCTTCAGTGGGGTTGTTTGGGCCCACCTTGTTCCGTTTGCACCCTGTACTTCATGATTTTGTATTCATTATTTAGAGTGCTGTCTATAATTGTTTATACACCCCTTATTTTTAAGTTTTTTTTAAAATCTTGTTTGATGTTTAATCACATATCTTCTATATTATTAAAGGAAGTTTTCATTTATTCATAATTTCTTTTCATATTACTGGGAATTTAAGAGTGCAATTGTGGTTGTAGGGGGTAACCAAGCTCTCAAATAAAGGTTTATGCCCATTTGGTTACCTCTGATCCATGTGTTGGGGTTCAAGAAGAGTCAGCTCTTGAACTCAGTAATTGTTACATAAACTGTAATGTGCAATAAAGGATTTGATGTGTTTTTGCCTCTCCGGGGATGCCAGCAAGCAGGGATTGCTAGGGTATGAGTTTCAAAGGGAGTTTTGCGAAGAAAGTGTTGTCAGAATGTGTCTAGGTAGTCGTGGTCCAGAGTTGCTGGATACCCCAAAAATGTACCCGGGAATCATGCTTGATTCCCAGATAGATATAGGCACATTGTCCCGGCAATATCTCCCCTTGAAAACGCTTGCGAGACTCACCGCTAGGGTTCCCTGCTTCAGCATAACCCAGAAAGGTAAATGGGGCATAGGGATGCAAATGGTCCCTGTAACTATGAGGGGTCCCTAGGTTAAAGGGGAAACCCAGTTATTGCCCAGATAACTCAGAACCGGTATAGAGGTTCTGGGGTGCTCCAACCACATGGGTTGTGAGGGGATTTTTAAAGTCCAATCCAAGTCTATTTTATAGTGTGTGGGGAATATAGGCTAGTAGAAAATAAAGTGCAGCTTTCTATTCTATTCCCCATAACCAGAGACTTAGGCTATATACAGTAAAGTATATTTTATTAACAATTGTTTAAAAGTGTATATACTGTTGTGCACGATATTATAAGCTGGGACAATAAGAACCAATGTTCTGACAAACCACTGGGCTACCAACTTGTGCCAGTACGTCTGCTCAGACATCGGAGATGAAATCCACCAGAGGAGGCTAGGTGTGAGTGCCATTTGGGTGGCAGGGCAGGGCTCAAGTACCCTCGTCCTGGGCTGAATGGAAGTCGTCCGGACTACCATTTGCCCTATAAGACTTGGAGGTGCCTGTCCCAGTGGGTGGCATCTGAATAGCAAGGGACTAAGGTGGCAAACTTGCGCATGTCCCTTGGCAGATTCAGATTCTCCACTTACCCGGCTTGCTAGACCGGCATCGGTCTGATTGGCTTTTGAGAAAGTTCCCACGCTGTTATTGGCTGTAGTATTTTGTGAATGAACTCCAAAATACTTTAAGAAAGCATCAGCCAATACATTCATGAGATTCTAAGCACCAGAACTGCAGCAGAAGATTTGAATGTGGGTAAACATGGTCTTGCGTGAATAGCAGAGCACCGGCTTCAGAAAAATCAACTCAAAATATTTTCTAAATCCAGGTTTATGCGGCCAAGTTCTCATAAAAGAACATAGCAGTCGCGTCTGGGATTTCAAGTCGATTTTAGTTCCAGCACGTTTGGAGCTAAGTCCCGGTCAAGCAGAATCAAGTCCTCTGGAGAGAAGGGAGCGTCTTTAAATTCATGCCGATTTATGATCCAGGACATTTCAGGCTATGTCCCGGTCAGGGTAAGCTTCTTATTTAGGAGCCCCTGCTCATAGGAAAGTCTAGTTTTGTGCTCCAGACCCTCAGTAAGTGTGTCTTTTCTTATGTAGTTTGTGTATCATTATGTGTATGCCTTTTCCTGCGAATAAATGTACAGTTTATTCACTTACATGTTTTGCTCAATGTATGATTCTGGGAAAAAGGTGTAAATGCCTGGTCTCCCGTGACAGCAATAATAAAAGCTCTACATTTTTCTTTCTCTATTTGGATATGGTCACACCATTTAGATCTTAGCTTGCATTGCCTTAAAACTGTAACTCCATCATTTAGTTGAGCAGGATTTTTCCCCCTTCATATATTACTAAAGATTTATTCATATTACCCTCCTCCTTTATTTTTAAACCTGTACCTTTTCCACTTGAACATATAGGAAACGGGTAAGTTATTTGAACTACAATAGGACTGATACAATCTGTATCATTTTTATTTTATATATTAATCTAATCGGGTTTCAATTATTGTTGAGTGAGAAACAAATAAGTTCTGCAGCTTTTCTACCTAAATGAATGACGTTTTGCTATGAAAATATAATTTATATTGCATAATTTGTTCACTAATATTAACCCTTGACCTTGATAAATGAACCTCTATATTCTGTATAAATAGGTAAATGTTTCTAAAAATAAGAATTCTATATTGAAAGTTCAAGTCAATCAAATCTTAAGTGGTCAAATAGTGCTTTCATTACACCCAGCCTCAATTTTAATGTAATTAAGTTTGTCCTTGGCAAATTAAGCCAGAAAATCTTTATTCATTTATGATATTTATCAGGGTAACTACAGCCTCCTGTTGCCTATACTAAAAATCAATGAGGTCTTATAATCTGATATTATAATAACAATTATTAAAATGAATGGTTAGGAAAAATTTGAAAGAATACTTTCATTGTTGATTAAGTTAAAAAAATTGTATTTTATGCCATAAAGGTGTGATTAAAACAAACTCAGATCTTTCACCTTTACTGTTCATTTTAAACAAAAGTTAAATATTATTTCACATAATGAATTTCTTCTGTGTAACCCTTGGAAAGGTAAAATTGGTATTTAGTTTAGAATTGTGGCGGAGTTATGGCTGGACAGTGTTGTTTTCTGTTATTGTGATTAAAAATTAGTAAATTACATTAACCCATAGTATGCCCTAAGGGTATACCCTGTATGTCTTGACGGCTAGCACACATTGGGTAATTATGACATACTGTACATAGTGTGGAAGAAATAAAACCCCACTCTAAGACTTATGGGTAACAGCCTGTCAAAAGACTTGTATTACATATTGTGCAGCTACAACAAGATTATCAAACATCTGAGTCTAAATAAAATATAGCACTGCCGCTTTATTTGCATAGTTACATAGTACTGCACCGACACACTTTATTCGAGGAAATACCCAGTATGTACCTGGCAGATACCTGGAATGCGCCGCTCCTCACCTCTGACAAGCCCTGTTGTGTTTGCCTTCCCAGCCTGGGTTCATGCCTGGCTGACGGGCGGCTGATCTGTTAAATGATAATGATTAGGATTTAATAGGCTGCAATGCTTCGCGTGTCTACCAGATGGCATAAATTCATGAATTGTAATGCAGTATATATATATATACTGTGCAGTATTGCAGCCAGCGGGAATAAAATGCTTCAATCCCTGCCTGGAAAATACCTCAATGCACTCGGGCAGAAAACAGTCACAAACCTCAATACACCCGGGTATACCCGAATTCGTGGGACTAGCCAAGCTCGAATAAAGTGTGTCGCCAGTGTAGATGAGGTTGAAAAAAGACACACGTCTATCAAGTTCAACCTATGCTAAATTTACACAACAGATACGTTATCCTAAATCCATAGTTACAGTACTGTATATTTATCCAGAGGAAGACAAACAAAAAACCCCAATGAAATATCATCCAGTGATATCTCATAATGGGAAGATTAAATCCTTCCTAACTTCAAGAATTGGCAATCAGATTATTCCCTGGATCAGCATTCTTCCCTTGTTTACTTATTTGGTATATCCCTGTATACTTTTCCTTTCTAAAAAGAGGTCAAAACTTTTTTTGAACATATCTATTGTATCTGCCATCACAATCTCCATGGGTAATTAATTCCACATTTTAACTGCTCTTACTGTAAAGAATGCTTTCCTTTGTTGTATGATTTTACAAGGTCTCACAACCTGAGCGTATACTTAGCATTCCAGCAATTCGAATGTTATTAGCTACAGGTTTTGCAAGCTGAGCTAAATAAAAATTAAACAACCTAAAAGAAACAAATGTGTATTCTCACAAATGCCCTGCCTGGCATCTAATGGGAAACCAAAACAGAAATTCCACTAGCAAAAATATGGCAGTTTCTAATTAGATAAGCAAACTCTCTATACAGCAGTTTCTAAGGTTAACCATCAATAATTAAATGAGAAAAAAGAGAATTCAAAATCTTTGGCGCAGGTGAGGAGAATATCTACCACTTCGGAGCCGGTGTGTATAATAGTCCAGTCACGGTGGAAATCTTTGTAATGGTTAAACTCCTCTGCGATGTTACAACACTGCAAGTAGAGAGAGAAAGAAGACCATTGCACAGTACCTTCTTCTTTAATAGGTTACAGCGCTTTATTGTCTAATTAGTCACCTTTTCTTGTTTAATTTGTATCTATCCTACCATTAGTTATTATGGCATTATTTTCCAATAGAGCCTTAAGAGGTTAAACTTAGAAGAACTTTTCAAAGAAGATGCAGAGTCAGAGAGCATAGAGATAGATGTAGAGAACTTGGAAACTCAGTTTAATAAACTAGAGAAACTTCTTGTTTGTGAGATGAAACAGCGCTGGGATACTATACCACTCAAAACTGATTTTGAACGAAAGAGGATCCCCAGAGGGCTTAGTATTTAAAGATCTAGAAGATGAAATGTTTTTCAAAGATTGGAACAACATTTTAGACACTTGTTCTTTTGGACTGATTTAATTGCTAATTCGACATAGATTAAAAACAATGGAAACACTTGATGGGGACATTCTAAAATTTAAAGAACCGTTAGAGCCTTTTTTCGAATTAGAAGAATATAAGGCATTAGAAGAAAAAACACTGCAGAGAATAGACAAAATAGAAAAATAAGTGTTACATACCAAGCAAAAAAGTTCTATAGAGATAAAAAAGATTACGATGAGAACAAACAGAGGAACTGGAAAATAAAGAGATTAGCCTCATCAACTGGAGAAATGTTGGCAGAGAATAAAGAAAGCTGTACTCCAATAATAAATAAAATATTAACTTAAGATGTACCTAAAAAAAGAAAGGGTTCATATAAAAAGGACTATAGAAATCAAAATAAAGACACCTCTGTTCTTCAAAGACAAGATCTCTCTAAAAATATCTCTAATTCTAGATACCATCAGAATGAGAGACATGATGATACATATAGAGGACAGGGACAGACACTATGATCATTTTAGAAAAGTGTCTAATAATGTATTTGATGATAGATCTCTGGGCCCAAGGTTAGGGCCAAATGATCACCATCAAAACATCCATTGTGTGAGGATTCGGGGGTCACGGCGGTCGCAGCTTGACCCCTCCTTTCCTCTTTCTACTCCCGCTGCCGTGGGACGTCCCCGTAGCCGGTCCCACCCGGTCCCCGTTGTTGTGGGGCTTCCCCGTCGTCTCCGACGGGCCACAGCTGCCCCGCAGGCAGCCTGCACTCAGGCAGCTGCCATTAGTCCTGGGCGCGCGCTCTCCAACATTACAGAGCGCGCGCCGGGCAAAGTTAATTTATTCACTGCTCTGGCAGTGAGACCACGCCTCCAACTCACGTGCAGGCTACAACTCAATACCAAAGCTGCTCACCTGTGTGCTTATCAAGGTAACCTATCCAGGACGGCTCCACGCGCTCCTCCAGGCCTGCCTCCGCTTCCTTTTGGTCAGCCGCACTATATATTGCCTGTTTTACCACTACCACATTGCTCGACATAGTCTCCACTTGTGGATGTCTACTCTGGTTTCCTCTTCTCTTTGCTACTCAGGTTACAACACGGCTTGGCTGAATACTCTCTCTGGCTCTCGACCCCGGCTCCTTTCTTACTACACTGCTTCTAACGTCCCTTGATCTCAGCTTGCATCTTGACCTTCTGGACCTCTCCACTCCCTGACCAACGGCAACTACTACGTCTCTTCTTTACCCGGTACCGGCAAGTATTGCTATAGCTACATCCACCTGGCCTGGCAACACCAAAACACCACACACCGGACACGCTCCTTCTGCTGCGGGTGTGTGCACACATACGTCCCACCTCAGTGCAAGGGACGGGTCTAGTCTGCTTGCAGCACCGGCGTTACACTTTGTCTTTTTTAGATCATCGCATGGATCAGGATCCCTTTTTAGAGAGAGAAGATGGGATAAACAATTCCACATGGAGACAGGGCACACCATGGCCAATAAGAAGGAAAAGAACCGTGGACTCAGAGGAAAAAGAGGAGAAAAACAGAAATCGAAAAAACAAGAACTAGGGAGAAAAAGACAATACGTAGTAATATCTTTAACATCAGTAAATATAAAACAACAGAAATTGAAGATAGGGTCTTATCGAAGGGGCTTAATTTTGCCCCATCACAGAGACCCAATATGTTCAATATGTATATTGTTGTACAAAAATTCATAAGAAGGCTGACACTCAAAAAATATTTTTTCAAAGATGCAGTAAGTAGAAAAACAATCATCTCCGATAGTTCAGTGAATAATATGAGATCAACTCCTCTTACTCCATTTAAAAACCCTTCTCTATTCTATCCAAATGCCACACGTGGGAATTTTATAGATACTGTCTCAGAATTGGTAATCAAAGATTTGGAGCAAGCTAACAGTGTATTCAAACTGAAAGACCATAATTTGAACGTTGCAGAGACGAATGCAGTTAAACAGCTAGAAAGCAACAAAAGCATAGTGATCATGTCAGCAGATAAGGGTGGGGGGATCGTTATTATGGATGCAGTTTACTATAGAAAAGAATCTATGAGAAATCTTGGTGATTCAAGTACTTATAGTAAACTAGTGAATAATCCCACTACAGATTTTAAACAAAAACTGAGTACATTGCTACACAGGGGATTCAATGATGATGTAATCACCAAAGGATAATTGGAATTCTTGGAAATTGATCAACCAAGGGTTCCAATGTTCCCACCAGGACGTCCAATAATATCTGGGATAAAATCACTGACTTCAAATCTTTCCCAATTCATAGACTTTACGCTCCAAAAATATGTCATCCAAATGCCATCGTATCTTCGTGATACCACCCATGTTCTTAATACCATCAAAACTATTAAATGGCAACAACGTTATACGTGGGTCACATGTGATGTGACCTCGTTATATACCGTAATAGATCATTAAATGGGCATTGGGGCTGTAAAAAGGATGTCTGGACGACAAAGTCAAGGTGTTCATCCTTGAGGGGATACAGTTTATATTGACACATAACTATTTTTGTTATGATGATCAATACTTCCTCCATATATGCGGCACGGCAATGGATCCCCAGTTTGCACCAAGTTATGCCAATATATTTATGGGCATGTGGGAGGAGGACCATATTTGGTCTTCCGGCCAAATTGGTGCAGGCCTGGTGCTCTGGAGACGTTATATAGATGACGTGCTGTGTATCTGGGGCGAGACTGAGGAAGAACTCAACCGATTAAAAAACTTTGTAAAAACAAAAAATTGGAATCTCCATTTTACATTTAAAAGTGATAGCACCATTATCGACTTCCTAGATCTAACTCTGTATATTGAAAAAGGACCAATAGAGACAAAAACTTTCTACAAAGAAGTGGATGCTAATACTTATTTATTAGCCTCCAGCCATCATAACCCCAGATGGATAGATAACATATCACAAGACCAGTTCCTCAGAATAAAAAGAAATTGTTCACAGGCAGATGAGTTTGATAGACAAGCTATTGACCTTAAAAAGAAGTTCATAGAAAGGGACTATAATAAAAAGAAAAGAGCTTTAACTACCGTTCAAAAACCCAATAGGGATGACCTTATCTCAATAGATAAAAAGATGAGAAAATGGATGATGTTGTATCAATACCATTTATTACTCAATATAATGCTATGGCCCCCAAAATCACCAATATTATAAAAAAAACATTGGGAAATAATATTACAAGGGATAGAGATTTAGGTAAAATACTACCAGAGATCCCTCAGATTCTTTTCAAAAGGGCAAAAAATCTTAAATTAACACTAGCCACAAGTTGTTCTTTTAGTGTGGTCAAAGAGAACCAAACCAGGTGGCTTAATAATCTTAAAGGATATTTTATATGTCCTAATTGCATAGGCTGTAAATATAGTTTGAAGTGTAAGGATTTTAAATCCAATACGACTGGTAAACAATATGAGATAGATTCTTTTATAAATTGTAAAAGTGCATTTACGGTTTATTGACTTGAATGTCCTTGCGGACTTCAATATGGGGGAGAACAGGCAGACCCCTTAAAAGAAGACTTGCAGAGCATGTCTACAATATCAAAAGGGGGTTAACAACCCACAGTGTTTCAAATCATTTAATGATTCATCACAATCAAAACCCAGCAGGCTTATTCTGCAAGGGGATCGATTGCTCCAAACCAAATTGGTGAGGGGGGATAGGATAAATCTTCTCACAACGTGAAAGTTTTTGGATCTACACTTTAAAAACAATGACCCAAGATGGACTAAACATTGAGTTTGATTTGGCATGTTTTCTTAAAAATGGATAAAAAGATGCAGTTATTCTCTAAAACTGGGTTCTAATTTTGCAAATTCTCTGTTTGGAATCTCCAGATGTGATTTGGCGATTTACCATGTCCAAAATATTTCCTTAGTCAATATCTCTAGATCATACAGCATATTATAACATTAGGTTATATTTTTATTCTGATTCTTTTAATCGTATTAGATAATATAAATTTTATTTTAGTTAGGTTATACTAGGTGCTTTATTATAGCATCAAATTCATTCTAATGCATTCACATTGTGCATTGTTTTTACCCATTCTATGCATCATGTTAGGATAGGAAATGGTTTATTCTCACATTGTGCATTGTTTTTACCATTCTATGCATTATGGTAGGATAGGAAAGGGTTAATCTCAATTGCTTTATATAGCTAAGTTACCCAGATGGCTCCACACCCCTAACGAAGTGACAATTGTGATCACGAAACGCGTAGGGTGGAGCCTAGCAGTCATCCGTCTGTGAGGCAGAGAGAGGGGGGATTTCCTTAGCAGTGCCGATGTCATCGGGGAGGTAGTTCACTCTGGCTACGGCCACAGAGGGAAAGAGTGTTTCAACATACCTTGGCTGTCTGTATAGGATCCCGGACCTCAAGCTATGGACGGCATTCTAATATCATGGGCCAAGACATGCCGCAATGTGAGTTATACATGTCTTGTGTCTCTTTATAATAAGTCATTGTTATCTTTTGGTATTGCACAATGTGTATCTGTCTATTGCATGTGAATTGATCGAGTTGGAGGATCCATTGAAGTACCAGGTGTGGGAGCAATATCCGATCAAAGACACAAAGATACCAATTGAAGCACTGAAATTGTATTATTGCTTTACAGTAAGTAGGCATTTTGTGGGGGTTATTCAAACACCCTGAGTATAAGAAGTTACTGCGCAATGGTCTTCTTTCTCTCTCTACTTGCAGTGTTGTAACATCGCAGAGGAGTTTAATCATTACAAAGATTTCCACTGTGACTGGACTATTATACACACCAGCTCGGAAGAGGTAGATATTCTCCTCACCTGCGCCAAAGACTTTGTGTTCTCTTTTTTCTCAATACAGTAGGTTTACAAGTCTCTTTTGGATAAACTTGCTGTTTAGTCTTTAGGCTGCCAATCCTATGTATTTTATGCGATCTGTGGGATTTTAGCAACATATTTATCATTTATTGTATGTTTGTTACACTGTTATTGTGGCACGGTCTGTATACCGTTACTTGGTTAGATTCACACACATTTTCAGTCTAGATGTAATGTGTCTATATATATATTCTAAAATCACTATCTTTGTTTGTATAGGTAGCTCAGGTAATTTATGCACGTACCATCTCTGTGTAGATACAGGGCGTTGGTTCACTTGGTTCACAAGTTTTAACCATTTAATGGTAATTTAGTCACTTAATATTGGGTGGATTTTCATAGTTTCAAGATCACATATTATTAGAGTTAGTTAGCTCTAATTGCGTTGGTAATGTATTTATTCCAGCATTTTTAATAGGTTACAGCGCTTTATTATGTAATTAGTCACCTTTTCTTGTTTAATCAATAATTAAATACCTATCTTATGGTGCTAAACGCCTTTCTTACCAACAATCATATTCTGTACTGAGGAAGGGTCTGAAATATGAAATTATAATCCTCCACAATAGTATATCATGGCATTAGTTGTAGTTTTCTAGGGTAGATGGTTAACACAAACCACTAGTGAAGTCTCCTTAATGTCAGTGGGGTCTACCTATGATTTCTGACCCCACAAACGCTACCTCTAAACTCAACACAGACACAACGTGTTCCTCTGTCATAGGCTGAATAGCAGTAGAACCTTTTTGACCAGCTTATACTAATTGGCCAGTGAAGGTACAATAACTTCATCTGGTGAGTGAATGGAAGCCGAAAAAAAACCAATACACAAAATAGTGCACTGTAAATAAAATTAAAGTGCATTAAAATATGGATAGTGAGGGTAAAACAATCCAGATCAGGGGGACACCGAGCAAAGCACCGCATCTAAGGCTTACTGGGAGGGAAACTCTGAAACCATCTTAGTGGACTCTACGTAGGTGTACTCTACTCAAATATGGCAGTGTACCAGTGTCCAGAACACGGACAAGATGTTCATTGAAACCTCCCCTTCCAAACATTGCTTCCAGGTCTTATTAATGGATATCTTAACCAATGACAGGAGAAGATTGGTGATATGATTCCTGGCTTATTGTCCCAGGACAGTGGGCACCCAAAAATAAGAATGTGAGGCTAAAAGTTCTATCAGAACAATAAGAGAAGGCTCCGCAAGGTGGAGAAAATGGGCTGCAGTTTGGCTCAACTAAAATAAATATGGTACATGGGGTGGGTCAAGTACTGTACTCTCCCATATTCAGTGCACCATGGAGAACTTTCCAACTCAGACCCCCGGAGGGCAGGGAACTAACTCTGTCCTATTTAGCTGGCAGTACCAGCATCCAGATGGTATTGGGGAAGGCAACGAGGGTGAGGTAGTGCACAATATCGAACATGAGAGAGTACAGCCCCTTTCTCAGAATGCCACGGAAACATGCCGGGGACATGTCCTCCAACCTTCTGAAGTTGGGGATGAGACGAGTCTGAGGTGGTTGCCATGGTTTTGGTACATGCAAGGATCCGGAAAGCCAGGGTTGAAAGGTGGGCAGGGTCTGCAATGGCGTCTTTAAATTCCTGGATCAGATGGTGAGGGATGCGGCAATAGACAGGCCATAAGGTGCATGAGAATCTCTGCCTGTCCCCAGTCCCGGAGATCCCTGATTCTGTTCACTCTCATCAGAATAAGTCAGTGGTGGAAATAGGGTGACTTCAACATCCAATCCCTTTTTCCAGATTAAATAGCAGCGGTTCGTCAAGGAAATTCCCCGCCACCTTTCTTGGTCATGGAGACCATGCTCCAGGCCCTTAGTGGGTCCCGGTAGTATGCCAGCAGCACCAAGAGGTCTTTATCAAACCCCCCAGGCTTGATCATAAAAAGTTGCCGGTCATTCCCAATATCGTGAAGCTGGCTTAAAAAGCTGGTCGTCAGCTGGTACCACTGCTGAGGCGGATCTGTGAGTAAGTATTTTTGGAGGTATTGGAGATGGAATGTGTGTATCTGGGAGCTGACACACACAAACTCCCTGTCTGCCCTCTCCCACAGGAGACACACAACACCAGCAGAGAATTAATGCATCCCCAAAGTCCAGCAACATCCTCTGGATTTTGCTGACATATTCCAGGGTCAGACCATGGCTATCGGCAGTGCCACAACTGACTGGCCACCACCTGATTGATTAGCAGAGCCTTCCCTATGAGGAAATGCATGTCTGATATATACAGATGCAGCCACCAAGTTTCCACCATTTCTCAGACCAATCTCAGTGCCATCTGCCATGTTCCTCGCGTGATTCACTGAATAATTTTCCCGTGAATTCTGTCAACCACACCTTTGTTTACCTATAGATGATTACTCGGATTACCTGGATTCATATTTGTGTGGTTGAATTTTAGCACGTGTCAGCCAGATGGCAAAAGTAAATGTCTTTGCATAAACACTACAGTGGGTAGTCAATGTCCAGGTGTCTTTATAGCAGATAAAAAGATTGTGCATTACAGTAAGCCATTGTAAAATGACCTTGGACACTGAAGACCTATAAAATGTAGGTGTTTCACATTAAATTACTAAACAGAATGTGGTCGACATAATTTGACATTGCTTTGCTGGTCAGTGGCTGCATGCACATACACGGTACATCATGTCAGATCCTTATAATTGACCCAAATGCAGTTACGCATACCTGATATGTTCTGCAATTAATGCTGGAACAGATAAGAAGCTACATTAGCAGAGATATATGGCTATATTATTGACAAGTATGATTACTACAAATTTTCAGATGACCCTCATGGGAAGAAGAATTCGATATTGCATAATTTATTAATAAGTGATTGCTTTATTCAAACACCCCCACCTCCAGGAACAACCAGAGGTTATTGGTCAGTGGACCCAGCTTTTGCTGGTATATTTGATCATGGCAACCACAAAAGGAGATAGGTCAGGTTTACAGTAATACATTGAAGAATCGTACTTCCCGAGCCTGCAATGTGTCACCACCGGTTTATGAATACAAATTGGAATAACGGTCTGACCGCCACTGAAAACCTGTGAACCTCCATCCTGGATACCTGGCCCCGCCTGATTACCAGCTTCAGCAGGCACCTGTCAGCTTTCATGCCGACTACATGATTAAAAGGAGAGGGATTGGGGAGTGATCGACTAAACCATACTTATTATGAAATGAAAAAATACATTTTAATTGATAATAATAGATGAAAGTAGGTGCAACTGTGAACTAAAGTGAATAAGAAAAAAGGTGAGGGGTACAATTGACTGTACTCCAAAGAAAATTCACTTAAATGCACACTACCTATATTTAAAATGTAACTTTTAATGCTATATACTTAAAACATATATTACCAAAGAAAATGTGTGATAACTATTAAAAATAAATTAAACTAGCTGAGAGACCCGGCGTTGCCCGGGATGTAAAGGTGAAGGGGGGCGGAGGGGAGGTGAGGAGGGGGGGATGGTGAGCGGAGGTGAAAGGGGGGCGGAGGGGAGGTGAAGGGGGGGCGGAGGGGAGGTGAAGGCGGGGCGGAGGTGAAGGGGGTGGTGGAGGGGGTAGGTGGGGGGCTTGGGGGAGGTGAAGGGGGGGTGAGGGTAGATGAAGGGGGGGGTGGTGGGAAGGAGGGGAGGTGGTGGGAAGGGGGGGGAGGTGGTGGGAAGGGGGGGAGGTGGTGGGAAGGGGGGTGGGGGTGAAGGTGGGGGTGGAGGGGGGGTGAAGGGGAGGTGAAGGTGGGGGTGAAGGGGAGGGGAAGGTAGGGGTGGAGGGGAGGTGAAGCGGGGGTGGAGGGGAGGTGAAAGGGGGGGTGGAGGGGAGGTGAAGGGGGGGTGGAGGGGAGGTGAAGGGGGGGATGGAGGGGAGGTGAAGGGGGGTGGAGGAGGGGAGGTGAAGGGGGTGGTGGAGGGGAGGTGAAGGGGGGGGTGGAGGGGAGGTGTGGAGGGTGGGTGAAGGGGAGGGGTGGAAGGTAGGTGAAGGGGAGGGGTGGAGGGGAGGTGAAGGGGAGGGGTGGAGGGGAAGTGAAGGGGAGGGGGTGGAGGGGAGGTGAAGGGGGGGGTGGAGGGAGTGGAGGGGATGGGGGGGGTGGAGGGGAGGTGAAGGGGAGGTGAAGGGGGGGTGGAGGGGAGGTGAAGGGGGGGGTGGAGGGGAGGTGAAGGGGGGGGGGTGGAGGGGAGGTGAAGGGGGGGGGGTGGAGGGGAGGTGAAGGGGGGTGGGGTGGAGGGGGGGGGTGGAGGGGAGGTGCAGGGGGGGTGGAGGGGAGGTGAAGGGGGGGGTGGAGGGGAGGTGAAGGGGGGGGTGGGGAGGTGAAGGGGGGGGGTGGTGGGGGGGTGGAGGGGAGGTGAAGGGGGGGTGGAGGGGAGGTGAAAGGGGGGGGGGGGTGGAGGGAAGGTGAGGGGGGGGGGTGGAGGGGAGGTTAAGGGGGGGTGTGGAGGGGAGGTTAAGGGGGGGGTGTGGAGGGGAGGTTAAGGGGGGGGTGGAGGGGAGGTTAAGGGGGGGGTGGAGGGGAGGTTAAGGGGGGTTGGAGGGGAGGTTAAGGGGGGGGGGTGGAGGGGAGGTTAAGGGGGGGGTGGAGGGAGGGGAGGTGGAAGGGAGGGGAAGTGGAGTGAGGGGTGGGTGAGGGGAGGTGAAGGCCGCTCACTTACCCGTCCGGCCGTTCCCACGTGGATCTGAGGCGGGAGGCAGCGTGTTGTGGCCGCTCCCCCGCTGTGTCCCGGGCGCGCGCGCTCACTCCGCTCCCCCGCTGACTGTAGCGGCGCCGGGGGGGGGTGGGTGGAGGGGAAGTGAGTGAGGGAAGGTGAAGGGGGGTGAGGGGAGGTGAAGGGCGCTCACTCACTCGTCCGGCAGCTCCCTCACCCGTCCGGCAGCTCCCTCACCCGTCCGGCAGCTCCCTCACCCGTCCGGCAGCTCCCTCACCCGTCCGGCAGCTCCCTGACCCATCCGGCAGCTCCCATGTGGAGGGGGGGGGGTGAAAGCGCAGGAAACAGGGAGAGGCGGAGGAAGAGGCGGAGTCTCCGGGACCGGTGGGGAAGAGAGCGGGAGATGTGCTGCTAACACTGTGAGCCCCGCTAATGTATGTAACACCGTGTGTGTGGGGGGATGTGTGTGTGTATAGTGATGTGTGTGTGTGTGTGTGTTTAGTGATGTGTGTGTGTGTGTGTGTGTATAGTGATGTGTGTGTGTGTGTATAGTGATGTGTGTGTGTGTATAGTGATGTGTGTGTGTGTGTGTGCGTGTGCGTGTGCGTGTGCGTGTGTGTGTGTGTATAGTGATGTGTGTATAGTGATGTGTGTGTGTGTGTGTGTGTGTGTGTGTGTGTCCTTCACTCCGCCTCAGGCCAATGAGAGGTGTGCGGGGGCGGGCGGCCCAAGGGAGCAATCTCATTGGCCTGGCCCAAGGTCCAATGGGATTGCCGCTAGGGACACGGGGAGGGACACAGGGAGACACATACAGACCCGGACACATAGAACACTTTCAGAAATATATAGTAGATAAAGTCACTCATGCTCCAAGAAAGCCACTCATGTGTAAATACTCCAATGTATCATTGAGACTGGAGTGTTAGAGGCTACAAAAAGTGCACACAGCCAGGGTGAGCAAATAAGCCCACCACTTAACTAGCTAGCCCGATGGACTAGTAAATGCAGTAGCAGCAGGTATGGTATGCCATATATCTTAGAATAGATGGTAGATCCAAATGTTCAGTGCCAATATGCACCAGAAACCATTACCGAACTGCTACACTAATTTTTATATATAGGGCTAAGCTAGAAAGAATGGCTGACAAACACTGTCCAACGCACGTTTTCCTCCTATTACGGAGCTTCGTCAGGGACAAATTTTGCAGCAGGGGGGAAGCGAACGTTATTTAAACCCTGTGGTCGCCATAGAGACGTTACAAGCGTTCCACTACTGCACATGCGCAATGAAGCGCAAGCGCGACTGCTAAAACACTGCTAAACATCCCTTCAACGCAAATGAATAAAGTACTATACTGACCCCTCTTAATTGGAATAAAATAATAATGAAACATCCTACCTACACTTCGATCCGCAAAGAAAGAAACAGAATGGAGATTGGGAAGCTTCTGCGCATGCGCGGGGTGATATACTTCCCACATGATAGTATCAAGCTGCGCATGCGCATATTCAACTCAACATTGCCACCACGCATGCGTGAGCTGATAGACTTCAACCACTATCGGCAATGTTATGGTACTGCTCATGCTTAAAGTAATGGCACAAGAAGAGAAAGAAAGGCTTGCTTACAACACCAATGCGCATGTGTGGACAAAGATATATATTGATGACTAAAGTAAAATATTTGCCTAAACAACAATGCGCATGTGTAAGCAGAGATGTTCATTGCTGCCTAATATTTAAGCATCCCAGAGGCAAAAGAGCGGGTCAATGAGGAAAAGAATAATAACACCCAAGCGTTAAAGGTCAGATGTGTATGGCTGTCAGCCCTAAATTAAAGAAAAAGCGCAAAGATGTCAAAAGTGTTACGCCGGTGCTGCCCGCAGACCAGACCCGTTCCTTTCACTGAGGTGAGGAACGTATAGAAGCACGCACCCGCAGCAAAGGGAGCGTGTCCGAAGTGTGGTGATTTTGGCGTTGCCAGGCCAGGTGTATTTAGCTAGCAATACTTGCCGGTACCGGTGTAGAAATGCCGTTGTCGTTGCCGTTAGCCAAAGTCTGGGATTGGAGAATTCCGGAAGGTCGTTTGTCCAAGCAGGGGTCTAGAGCCAGAGAGAGACGTCCGCCAAGCCAAGTCGTAACCTGAGAGAATAAGAGAGAAAACGCCAGAGTAGTAATCCAAGAGAAAACTATGTCGAGCAATGAGTAAGAGGAAGAACTGGCGTTATAAAGTGTGACTGGCCAATCAGAGGTGGGGGCAGGCCTGGAGGACTGCGTGGAGCTATCCTGGATAGGTCCCCTTGATTGGCAGGCAGGTGAGGACTCTTGTCTTGGTAGGAGATCCTCTTAGTGTGCTGGGGGCGGGTCTTCACTGCAAGAGCAGTGAATAAATTAACCTCACCCGGCGCGCGCTGTTCAGGCGCGCGGCTGGAGAACACGGCGGCCGCATGCGGGACTGCAGACCCCGCGGGCATCCGAGGACGCAGAGCACGGCGGGGAACCCCCAGGACCGCCGAAGGTGAGTGACGCCAGCGAGAGGCGCGCGCCACGGTAGCGGGAGTAACCGCAGGAGAAGGGAGGCCACGGCGCGGATGCCGCGATCCCTGAATCCTCACAAAAAGTCACAGTAAAAAAGTAAAATAAGATGTAACAAATATATAAACCACATAACCTAAATAATCTCAATAAATATCACAGTCGATAGTGTGTGTATACTGTATGTATAACACATATAAATAAACCCAATACCAAAGAAAGAATGGGTTTACAGTTTGGTAATATAGTCACTTGTCTAAATAAAGTAAATATCAATGATGTCAATATATTACAGTACCATAATGAGATACTCGAGAACATGAAAGAAAAAAATATATAATGGTGCAGATGGTACAACAATAATTGTGATCAAAAAATTGTCTCTGCAATAGTTGTACTCACAAATGAACAAGTCAAAATAGACGTATCAGAGACCCATCTCTCTCTGATAGGAGCCCTTTAATGGATGCCCCTTCAAAGTGGTATCTTGCTAGAAATTCAGGAAGCTTGTAGTATATAGATGGTCGGATTATCTCCCAAGGATGTATAGAAAGAAAAGAGAGAACGCACAATAGTATAGTACGATCTAAATGTATTGATAGCAGTGAAAAATATATATAATGCGCTCACATTTCAAATATAATATACGTTCGAGGGAGAGGACAGCTGTAGATAGTTGGAGAGTGCCGGTGTCTCCAGGAGCGGTGGAGCACTTCCGCGTGCGTCACGTGTACCCGCGTCACGTCCTGTGACGTCTCAGGTCAGGGACGTGACACGGGTACATGTGACGCACGCGGAAGTGCTCCACCGCTCCTGGAGACACCGGCACTCTCCAACTATCTACGCTGTCCTCTCCCTCGAACGTATATTTATTTGAAATGTGAGTGCATTATATATATTTTTCACTGCTATCAATACATTTAGATCGTACTATACTATTGTGCGTTCTCTCTTTTCTTTCTATACATCCTTGGGAGATAATCCGACCATCTATATACTACAAGCTTCCTGAATTTCTAGCAAGATACCACTTTGAGGGGGCATCCATTAAAGGGCTCCTATCAGAGAGAGAGATGGGTCTCTGATACGTCTATTTTGACTTGTTCATTTGTGAGTACAACTATTGCAGAGACTATTTTTTGATCACAATTATTGTTGTACCATCTGCACCATTATATATATTTTTTTCTTTCATGTTCACGAGTAACACAGCGCTCCGCTCAATTGGAAAACTACACAAGATCTACCTGGACCTGGACAGTCCTCCTAAAGGGTGTAGAGCTGCTTTTTTATTTTGTATTTCACATCACATTTATTATTCACTTTGTATTGGTGGAGGTCACTTATCACATTTTGTGATATTAATTACAAATTATACATCATTATCACTTATATTATATTGATTAAGTATTATTCACTGTAGTTTTAGAAGCGCCCGGTTTTTAATTTTGTTTTTCCATAGTGAGATAACCTGACATGGTGGCAGAATATCTCTATAATGTTTATCAGAGACAGTTGATATAATCATTAATATCTCATTGAAATCCACAATAAGATAAATGCAGGGTGACAATCACGAAGATTGAGCAGCAAAGATTATATAGGAAAGACCACAGACATAACGTATTGAGGAGATCAGATGAAAGGAGTCCATATGGACTTCTGGTCTTCAGTTTATAGATCCACTCAGCTTCAATTCTTAATAGCATCTGATCAACATTACCACCTCGCATCGGGCACTTAAGTTGATAAATGCCAATAAATTTGAGGCTGTCTGCATCTCCATTATGAAACTGCGTGACGTGTCTTGCCACTGGTGTTTCAGAAGAATGCTTGACAGAGTTCACATGCTCAAGTATACGTCTATGCAGTTGTCTAGTGGTCTTTCCTACGTACCTCTTCCCACATTTGCATGTGAGCAGGTATATAACATTCGTTGTTCTACAATTAATAAAGCTGTCTATATTAAACTGCTGTGTGTTATGATTATCAAAAGTATTCGCTATAGTTGCATGTTTACAAGCCTTGCAACCCTGACACCGATACATCCCCTTAATAGGACTCAGCCAGGTCTCTGCCCTTGCACGCTGATGGTGACTATGGACAAGTTTGTCCCGCAAATGTTTAGATCTCCTACTGGTAATGGTGGGTCTCTGGCCAATCACCTTAGCCAGATCAACATCAGATAGGAGGAGGTGCCAGTGTCGAGCAAATATTCTTTTTATCGCCCACCATCTTTTGTTATAAGTACCGATGCATCTTATGGTATTATCCTTCCTCTTAGATGTATTAGAGGATAAGAGAGAGTCTCTATCACTGTGTAGTGCTCTGTGATTGGCTCTATTGAGTGTTTTAATTTTATACCCACGACTAAGGAACCGATCACGAAGTTCCTTAGATTGTGTGATGAATTGCTGAATTGTGGAACAATTCCTACGTAAGCGAAGGTATTGCGCAGTAGGAATACCAGAGATGAGACTCGAGGATGTTGGCTTTGTGCCAATAACAAGCTATTAGTAGCCGTACTCTTCCTAAAGACTTTGGTTTGGATGTTCCTGCCAGTATCCACATATATATCCAAATCAAGAAAGGTAATTGATGTGGTGCTTAGTATGGTTGTTAGTCTCATATTCAACGTATTGGTGTTAAGACGTTCCACAAACTTGAGTAAGTGATTTTGGGGACCATCCCATAATAGGAGGATATCATCTATGTATCTGATCCACAATAAAATATGGTCAGTATACATAGATAACTCCTCATTAAACACATGGACAAATTCCCACCAGCCCAGGTACAGATTAGCATATGTAGGAGCACATGCTGTCCCCTTTGCTGTACCCTGGGTCTGGTGGTAATAGGTCCCGTCAAACACAAAGTAGTTGTGGGTAAGGACAAAACGGAGTAAGTCCAAAACAAACGTATTATGTCTGTTGAATCTGCAGTCCCTTGATGTAAGAAAATTATTTACAGCACCCAGACAATTCTCGTTCATTTGCATTAATGGAGTATTTACACATGAGAGGCTTTCTTGGAGCATGAGTAACTTTATTTAATTTATTTTTAATAGTTTTCACACATTTTCTTTGGTAATATATGTTTTAAGTATATAGCATTAAAAGTTACATTTTAAATATAGGTAGTGTGCATTTAAGTGAATTTTCTTTGGAGTACAGTCAATTGTACCACTCACCTTTTTTCTCAACTACATGATTGGCTCGAGCTGCTACGCACAGTACACCCCTGACATTGGTCATCTCCACTCGATTGGCAAGGTTTCTAATGAAGTTAAATATAATGTACTATACAGTAGTAACTTTAATTCCCAATGACACCCATACTGTATGTGTATACATGCCATAGCCCATAAATGCTTGAGCGCATGCGAACTAGAGCATGAGTTCAAACATGCGTATACAGTACTTAAAGCTAATTTCCCCCAGAAATTAAACTGTCTAATCGACAATCCAAAAATGATGAAAATGATGTTGGTGAAAGTCGAAAATCACTATTTTTTAATCTTTTCTTTTTTTACTTTATAAAGTATTACCAGCTTTACAATTTTAAAAATGTTTAACTTTCTTTTTGCACAGCACATAATGTACAGTTCTATAATGTATGTGATCTATAGATGCCCTGCCAGGTACATGTTGGATTTCGGTGAAAGAAAATAAAGGGACAAAGATGATTACTGCAGGATTAGTGTACTATAGGCCTGGACTGACTTATAGTATTAACATCAACACAAAATGAATAAACTATGAGATACATTCGTTATACAGTATCCTGTTTCTAATCAGTGATACACAGATTAATAATATCTGAACATTTTAATCCCATTCTGTACAGTACATTACTATTCTTGTAAAGAAAATTAAGGAAAAGGTGAGAATTACGGCAGAAATGAAATGAATATGTAACATTAACTTTACTGTAAGGTGTACTCTATATCAAAACCCACAAAGAGAGAGAAAACCTTTACTTGTACAGTACATACTGTAGCGTGAACCTGCCTTATGCTTCCTGTCTGTTCCACACTTACCTATACCTTACTACATGCCGGTGGCATTTGCATTACTCTCTAAGAGAACAGTCAAAACACTGCTAATATGATTAATGTAATTGTTGAATCTTTGTACCATATGTGTGTGTCTCCATAAACTTTATGCCCTGTACAAGTTCCTGCTAGTTGGTCAGTTTGACAAACTTTCTTAGATGATTCTTCATCTCATGCCACACCAGTTCTATGATGTTCAAGTCGGGTGATCTGCAATGTTAAGGGAAAAATGGAGAATTAGTAGCAATGATCAATACAGTTGAAAACAAAGCGAAACAGTTACAATACAGCACTTACTCTGGCGGTGTTCTAACCCAGTTGATTCCGCTTGCCTGAATATAGGCACAAGAGGCACTATGTTTTCAGTCATTGTCCTGGAAGAACCGGTGACCAGATGGTATATCATGCCTAATGCATTCAGCAATACGTGCGTTTAAGTGCTCTTGGAAAATTTTTTTATCCATGTTTCCTGCAACAAGAGAAGAAAAAATTAAGAAATTAATGTACATTATGGCATACAGAAAACTAGTACAGTGCTTTACAATACAGCATGTGACTTTGTGCCTTAAAGTACTATACCTTAAAATTGTATTAGGGATCCTGGTTCACGTCCAGAGATTGTTCCCCACACATGCATCTTGAGTGGGCGCTTGGGCTGCGGTTTGAGGGCTAAACATTTTTTTTTGCGGAAGGCAAAGGTGGGAAATCTTTCTAGGGCAACAGTTGTCTCATCAGAAAATATTACATCCTGTAAAGTTTCGCCATTATTAATCCATTCACAAGTTTGGTTGACTCTTTTTATCTTATTGGGCTCCCTTATCATAGAAAAAACTATGTAATGACAAGAAATAATTTTATAGGTACTGTACAGTAAAACAACACTTTTGCATACAACACTGGAGCAATAGTGTACAATACTGCACTACTATAAACATACCACCTGTTGTGTTTCTCTAGGAGATAACTACAGAGGGTGCATCACTGTACAGTGCTGTAGAAAGCTACATTACACTTCCAAGAACAAAGCATTATATTACAGTAAAACACAATACTTGACACGTCTGTAGCTGGTCTCAGATATTGTCACATTATGGGCCTCATGCAGTAAGCGCCAATAAAAAAAATCGCCAGGGTTTTTAAATCGCCATTTTTGACAGCTTTGCTATCACGGTATGCAGAAAGAACCGAATACCAGTGATAGCAACATTTGCAAACATGGCGAATAGCTGGTGACAAGAAGATCGCCCCTCTGAAAAGGGCTCACACGGTGAGTTCTATCTGCTGCAGAGAGTGAGACGCCTCTCTCTGCTCAAATATCGGACGAAATAAAAAATTTCAATGTACATGTAATTACTAATATAGATGAGCAGGCCTGTAGTACCAACCGTGTTGTAAAATAAACATGGCATAAATTGCAATAAATACACCTCCCCCCACACCATACAGTACAGTAATGTGCAAAGTAACTATGATCCAGGTATGGATAATTGACCATTTGCCCATTATTAAATCAAACATTAGCCAAGCAGCATAAATGAAGTAAATAAAAATGTTCTACTTAGCCCTGCGATCATGAAGGGCGTCCTCGTCAGCCTACTGCAGGGCCATGTCCTCCGATACCAGCAACAATACATAAAAAAATACAATCTAATGGCCCCTAAGCCCTTAATCACCATAGCGGTTAATAACCGCTATGGTAATTAAGGGGTTAACCCCAGTCCACCACTACCCACCCTGGAGGACTAACCACCTAACCCCGGACCCACTATACCCACCCTGTACCCATTGATTGGTATAGTGGTACATCATACCCATATAATATGGGCATGATAAGCCAATATAGCCTAATCCAAAAGCATGAAGGCCAAAATTCAACAACACAAGCACCTAAAAAACACCATTCAATAATTAAAAACAGTAGCCAACCAATTAAATAAAAAGAAGCAGTAACCAACTAATCAATTTATTAATTTCAAAACAGTAGCCAAAAAATCAATTAATTATTAAATCCACTATCCAACACATCACTTAAAAACAAGGAGCCAACACAATAAATTATTAATTTAAAACGCTAATCAATCCAAAACAAAAATCCAACACACGCCAGCAAAATGCAGGAACCTAACCTGATTAAATCAGAAGCCCTTCCATACAAATGTAACTCACATGCAAATCCCATTACAAGTTTGCTATCTGAGAAATTAGTACATATAGTCACATAATCCCCTGAACACTTTGCAGGGCCTACTCCCAAATTACATCACAGTGCTTACTATAGATCACAAAACACTCATTTGCCTGCTAAACTAGGTTTGGGAATTGAATTCACAGGGAATAAAAGTGCTTTGGAATACACATACATAGTACATTGCACATTAACCCTTTCTCTTCCCACATGAATTAGGGGTCACTAGCCGGGCATAACCCCTTTATTACAGGCCAGATTACCCCAGATCGTCACACCTCCCCTACCTCAGAGTGCAGATTGTGCCCTGGCCACCTCGTCCGGTGGTTGGGCTAACCTGTCAGCTCTTGAGGTAAAAAGTTCACATGGACTGTCCTGCCGGGATAGGCCATCGGCTTTGCCGTGTTCACTGCCATTTTTATGCTGTATAGTGAAATCAAACTCTTGCAAAGTTAGACTCCAACGTAGCAGTTTGGCATTCTCATCCAACACCTTCTGCAGCCAACTCAAGGGGCTATGGTCCGTGACCACGGTGAATGGGCGACCATATAGGTAGGGCTGTAGCTTGCGTAGGGCCCACATGATCGCCAAACATTCTTTTTCAATGGTGGCATAAGCCACTTCTCTGGGTAATAGTTTGCGACTCAGATATACCACAGGGTGTTCACTGCTGTCCTCCCGGACCTGGCCGAGTACTGCGCCGATGCCATAGTCCGAGGCATCGGTCTGCATCAAGAACGTCTTGGCATAGTCTGGGACAGCCAGTATCGGGCCACTGGCCAGTGCAGTCTTTAGAGCCTGGAATGCAACCTCACAGCCGGGAGACAAGGCAACCAGCGCAGATAGTCGCTTCTGAGTTAAGCCTCTCAAGGGTTTGGCCACAGCGCTTTACTGGGGGATGAACTTTCAATAGTAGCCTGCGGTGCCTAGAAATGCCATGACTTGCTTTTTAGTTTTGGGAACCGGCCACTGCACTATGGCTTCCACTTTGGCCAGCTCCGGTTTAAGGTGCCCGCTCCCCACTCTGTGCCCAGGTAAAGGACTTCTGCCATGCCCACGGGACACTTGGTGGGTTTTAAAGTGAGCCCCGATTCCCTAATCCTAGCTAGCACCGCAGCTACATGCACTAAGTGAGTGTCCCAGGAGTTACTGAAGACCGCAATGTCATCCATGTATGTCCATGGAAACCCCTGCATCCCTTTCAGTAATCGGTTGATCAGGTGCTGAAAGGTAGCCAGGGCATTCCTCATCCCGAATGGCATCACTAAGAACTTATAGAGGCCACTCGGGGTGATGAAGGTTGACTTCTCTATCGCCTCCGGGGTCAACGGGATCTGCCAGTACCCCTTACTGAGATCCATCGTGGTTGGATATTTTGTCCCCGTGAGTTCATCTAATAACTCGTCCATATGGGGCATGGGATAAGCATCTGGCCCTGTCCCTGCATTGAGCTGCCGGTAGTCCACACAGAACCAGGTGTTTCCGTCCTTAGGTACCAGGACAAGCCCAAGGGCTCTGGGATGGTACAATTACCCATAGGGCCAGCATTTCTTCCACTTTCCTCTCTATACTGCCCTTATCCTCTGCTGAAACGCGGTAGGCATGCTTATGCAGAGGATGCATCACATGTGAGTACAGGATGATCTGTGATATGGGTTCTGCCTGGCTTGTCCACGTCCAAGAAAAAGGTTGGGGACCGCAGATATCACCATATGTGAAAAGAATAAAAAATATATAGCGTAATTGTTTCTAAATAGAAAACATCTTGGTATAAACAGAAATGGGGACTCACACTTTCCCAGTGAATAAACAGCAGTGGGTACCCAGATAAGTTTTCATCTCAGGTGGACTCAGTGTGTTAATCCTCAATGCAAAACAAGAGATCACACTCCTAGTGCTACATTGTTTGTTCAACAATTATATATATTGTAACGAATAATATCCCACTTAAATTTTTAGAATGTGGCAAGTACACATAAAAATTAAAGGTGGCACGATTCCTCTAGTCTCTCTGACTGCTGAACTGGGACACGTCACTTACCGGCGGTGGTCCGCATCACTTCCGGTTACGGATGATCCGGTTTTCGGGGCCGCGGGTGCAGGACAGTCACGGGAGCTCGCTTGGCCTACTCAACCTCGACTCTACGCATTTCGCTTTTAAAAAAAGCTTCCTCTGTAGGAGACTTGTCTGTGAACAGAACCCTATACTGCTCTAGCATATTTCTAGCATCTACTCTCTCCCTAACACTCAGCTGAGTCCCGATCTCCACCTGCTCCACTGTACCTCCCTGCATAGCCTCCCCTAAGAGGTCAGGCAGAGCATCGCTCGCCTGATCTCCCATCGGTGGGCTACAAATGGCCAGCACTGATGCCACACTCGGCGCTATATACTCTTTGAGCATATTGATATGATACATCTTATTTCTATCCATATCTATCTGTACAACGTAATTGCACTTGTTCATCTTCCGGAGTTTCGAATACGGTCCCGTCAGGCAACTATTAACTTGTTCTCCCGAGTAGACTTGAGGACAAGTATTTGCTGACCTGGGATGAACTCCCTACTCCGGGCATTCCGGTCATACCAATGCTTCTGCTTGGTCAGAGCGGCCCTAAGGTTGTCCTGTGCAACCCCATGAGCATCTCTAACCGGTCCCTGAGATATACTACATACTGAAGCACCGAAGCATCAGTAGTAGTAGCCTCCCCTTCACACCCCTCATGGAATAGGTCCAGAGGTCCCTGGACCCTGCGGCCATATAACAATTCAAAGGGAGAATGCCGGTATATTCTTGCGGGACCTCTCGGTACGCAAACAGCAAGTGCTGCAGGTGAATCTCCCAGTCTTTCCCCTCCACCTCTATAAAGGTCCGAAGCATCGGCTTCAGGGTCCCGTTGAACCTCTCACACAGTCCGTTGGTTTGGGTGTGGTAAGGGGTTGTGCGCTGGTGCTTCACCCCACACGCATTCCAGAGACACTGCAACAATTCATTCATTAATTGTGTGCCCTAGTCGGTTAGGATCTCACTAGAGAAACCTACCCTGGTAAAAATGCTAAGCAAAGCTTTAGCTACTGCCCTCGTGTCTATAGTGGCAAGCGCTACAGCCTCAGGGTACCGGGTGGTAAAGTCCACCACCGTGGGGATGTACACTGGCAACACACTTTATTCGAGCTCGGCTAGTCCCGCGTATTCGGGTATACTCGGGTGTATTGAGGTTTGTGACTGTTTTCTGCCCGAGTGCATTGCGTTATTTTCCAGGCAGGGATTGAAGCATTTTATTCCCGCTGGCTGCAATACTGCACAGTATATATATATACTGCATTACAATTCATGAATTTATGCCATCTGGTAGACACGCGAAGCATTGCAGCCTATTAAATCCTAATCATTATCATTTAACAGATCAGCCGCCCGTCAGCCAGGCATGAACCCAGGCTGGGAAGGCAAACACAACGGGGCTTGTCTGAGGTGAGGAGCGGCGCATTCCAGGTATCTGCCAGGTACATACTGGGTATTTGCTCGAATAAAGTGTGTCGCAGCAGTAGCGCTTCCTGGACCAACTGGGAATCATAAGGGGTCCCACAAGGTCCATTGCTACCCTCTGGAAGGGTTTCCCGATTACCGGTAACTAATTCAGGGGTGCCTTCACATGATCGCCCACCTTACCCACTCACTGTCAGGCATCACAGGACCGGCAGAAATCTGAAACAGCCATTGATGCCCCCGACCAGTGGTAACGCTGCAACAGCCGGGCTCTCGTCCGTAAGGAGAACAATTTTGGCGGAAGTGCAGCTGTATTTTATTGTTACCGATTATTTAATGAGAACCGTGAGAGATAACATCAAAGGCCTTCGAGGCATATAAGGGCTCGTACCTGGAAGGTGAGTGGGAGACTGTTGGGGATCGACTTTGCTGATTGATTGTTCTGTTGTGCAAAAGTTATAAAATATTGTTTTACTAAGAAAAAAAAATGTTGATTGTTTTAAATTGTTTTATTGTGTCACTTTTTATAAAACATAAGTATAACATTTCACATAATGGTTGGTTAAAATCAGTCAGTCCCTCAAGAAGGCTACAAGAATTTTCATGAATGGCTGTGGGTGTTGATAAGCGGTTGCATTACCGTTGTCTTGTTAGTAAGACGGGTGCGGTCTGGGGAACTGCTACTGTAGGATTAGTGTGCAGGATTAGTTAGTAAAAAAACAAATGAATGTGTTTGGGGGAGGATTCATTCCACAGTAAGGGCTTATTAGCTTACAAGAATTTTAATGAATGGCTGGGGGGGGATGTGTGGTGTCTCTTGTTCACATACACGCATATGCATTTACAAGGTTCCAATGAGACATACATGCATGCGCATAAATGTGATAACATGCTCGGGAAGATTAAACTAAGCCACAAAGCCACCCATTACAAATGAATGGTTTGGGGGAGGTGTCGATAAGAAGTAGAGAAACTTTAGCCTTGTGTGTGTGGGTTTGAGGAGGGGGAGAGGGCTGTATGATGGATTATTAGTTCAAAGCATTATTTTCAACCTGGCATGGTTAAGTAGAAGTTTTATTTACTTTATGCCTGCTGGATAATGTTTTATTTTGAATGGGCAAATGAGCTATTATCCATATCTGGATAATATTAATTTTGCCCATTACTGTACTGTAATGTAATGGTTGTTGAGGGTAGAGGGGGTGCCCATTCCTTGCATTGTGGTTATCTTTGCTTCCATTGAGGGCATAGGTAACCACACTGCAATGAATGGGTGTATTGGTCTAGTTTTGTGTTTTTACATTTATTGTGGGTATCGGGGGTAGGTGAGGTGGTATTTGGCTTTTGGTAGGTGTTAATGCTACCAGGAGGGTAGCGGGAGGGGTCAACTCCTTCATTACCTACTAAGGCAATTAAGGGGTTAACTCCTCCTGGAATCCCCCCTGCAAGGCCTAAACACCCACCATGGGCCAAATACCACCTTCACCCACCCTCACTACCCACAATAAACCGGGCACTGGTAGTTAACCCCTTCATTGCCTTAGCGGTTAGCCTGTAAATGAATTTTTATTGCATTGCATAGAAGCCGGGGGGTCTCTGGTGCTGATATTAATGTGTATCAGCTCCGGAGATCCCCGGCATCAATCCGATGCAGGAAAAATGCATTTTTTGTTGTAAGTTCTGCTCTCAGAACCCATCTTGCCACCCTTGGCTTGCGTGATGAAATCTTCGAGAAACTCCCTATTTCAGAGCCACAATGAGATTCGAGGCTACTAGAAAAGTGTTATTTCCTCTAAATTGCGCTATTTTGATTTTTGAAGCTCCAGCTTGGTGAGTTTGGCCAGGAGCGAGAACTCGGGAGAAAATGCAGTCCCTTTATGAATTTGCCAACTCTTCAAGGCTTTCTGAATAGCAAACTTACAAATTTTTCGAGAACTGCTCAAAATTCTTGATGAGTTGGTTACCGCAGCTACTAGAATAGGCCCCTGTGTGTCTTTGCTGAGCCTTTATCATTTGAACTTTGGTTGACTGGTCCTGTACAGGGGTTATGCAGAACTTGGGGGCTCTACTCCAATGGCTTGCTGACATAGGCAGATCCAGGGTATATTAGGAGAGAGATGGAATGAGCTGCATCTGAATAGGAATTCCATGACACAGAATGGATTTAAGGGAACAAGGGCAAAGCTAACATTTTAGCCACAGTTGTTGGGCATTATTATTCTACCTGAAGTACTTCTATATGCATTCATTACCAAGTACAGATGTAGCAAGACCTACAGTCCCGAGTGCTATGGACGAACAAGCGAATGTCTGCGATACCAGGGACAGTGTCTGCCACAATGGAGCTGCGGGAGGGTCCATGCTTCTGAATGGGACACCCCACAAGCATTCATCCATTCATAGCATGACAACTGTGGCTGTATGACTGTGGCACCGAAGATAGCAAGGCTTACTACATCCATACTATTAGTAGTACCTGTGTCATTATTCACCACTATACATGTCTTTTTTTTTGAAGTTCACAAACCTAGTGGAATTTGCCTATATTTTTGGGGAAATTAATTTTTACAAATTAAATTTAAAAAAAACCATATAATAATGTGGTTATATATAATCTTAAATTAGTTTTTGTGGAAGATGCCAACCAACAGCCCATTGAGGCACTAGTTAGAGATGTACAAAATCCAATTGCAATTTTTTTAACCATTTGAGTGCTAGAAAAACATTTTACAAAACTTTGCACATTTCCTCCATCAATTCATAGTGTTGTCAACAAATCACCTCTTCTTTCTCCATCACCACCCCGATTTTTAAGGTCTCAATGGAAGTGAACATTAAATGAACAGCAACACAGAAGGAGTGGCTCAGTGAGTAAAGACACTGACTGACTGGCACTGACTTTAAACCAGGGAAACCTGGTTCAATTCCTTGTATTGGCTTCTTTTGACCTTGAGCAAGTTACCTTATCTCCCTGTGCCTCAGGCACCAAAAATATAGATTGTAAGCTCCAAGGGGCAGGGACCTGTGCCTGAAAAATGTCTCTGTAAAGAGCTACGTAAAACAAGCAGTGCTGTACAAGAACATGCTACAGTATTATTATTATTATTATTGTTGAATCGCTTGCAAACTGAATGAACCACAATTTGTTTGTTGCCAAACAATGGCCAATTTCGCATGGCTTAGCAACCTCATGTGAATGTTTTGCACCTCTCCAGTAATAGACATCTAATGCAAAAATATTTTTAATAATACTCTTATTGACTATTAGTGCCCACCGCTCAATAACCTTCAAAAGCATTACAAATCCTTTAAAGCATTATCAGAATTTTTTTTTTTTACGGTAGATACCACAAGTGGTATTTTTATTTGCTATACACTGAAGCATTACAAATCATTTGTCACAGAAGTCCTTAATGCATAAAAATGTAGAACAAGAAAGATTATTGAAAAAAATATAATGGTAATAAATAAGAACAATTAACGTGAAACACAAAGATCAATACGCAGAGACAAATGTTTTATTAGGGAAGTCAATAAATATGTATGTTACTGATCACAAGTAAACAAATAAAGATGGACAAAAGCTTTGCACAGATTCACAAATTTGGCAAATATTTACTTTGCCAGAAATCAATGACAGTCAATATATTACAGTACAAAGGACTAAACTCACACAGGTCTGTTTTTTCAGGGAAAATAATGTGACATTACGTAAAACAGAATCTGACATTATTTTCCCTGAGGTAACTAGGTATCCACTAATTACATGCAACAAATGTGTCACTGCAAGAGCTCATTGGTGTTGCCTTCAGGACAATGCTACTGTATGTTATCTTTATTAATTTAAGATTACAAAATTATTGGCGTTACACTCACCCAGACCCTGTAATGGAGCTTGAAGGGGAGAGAATACCAATACTAAATGATACAAGTTAAACTTTATTTAATTATTTCTTTATAAAATATTTTACCAGGAAGTAATACATTGAGAGTTACCTCTCGTTTTCAAGTATGTCCTGGGCACAGAGTTAAGACAAATAATACATGGTTACAAATACAGTTACATAATGAGCAGGGTATACATTATATACAAGACATTGCATGCAGAGTTAAAGATAATATATATTATGGGCGTATGAAACCGTTACAGACCAGATTAAAATGTGTGACAGCCTTAGATTTGAAAGAACTTAGACTGGTGGTGGATGTAAGAGTCTCTGGTAGGTTGTTCCAGTTTTGGGGTGCACGGTAAGAGAAGGAGAGCGGCCGGATATTTTGTTGAGCCTTGGGACCATGAACAGTCTTTTGGAGTCTGATCTCAGGTGATAGGTGCTGCATGTGGTAAGGTTGAGGAGCTTGTTCAGGTAGCTGGGTAGCTTGCCCATAAAGAATTTGAAGGCAAGACAGATAAGGTGAACTTTGCGCCTAGACTCTAGTGATGACCAATCTAGTTCTTTGAACATTTCGCAGTGATGTGTGTTATAGTTGCATTGGAGAACAAAACGACAAATTGAATTGTAGAGGGTGTCAAGTTTGCTAAGGTGGGTTTGAGGTGCTGAGCCATATACACTACCGACACACTTTATTAAAGTGTGGCCGGTACCGCAAGCCGGGAGATTTCCCGGCTTGCTAGTGGCCGCCCCTCGGCGTGCCGCGCGTCATAGACGCGCGGTCACGCGTCTTCGGGAGCCTGCGCCCCCTGCACGCGCGTCCAGGGCTCCCCGAGGGAGCCCTGGTGTCCCGCGATCGCGGGACGGCGGCAGGGGGTTCCGGGGGACCCGGCGGACCCGGCAGCGGTAGGGAGAGCGCCCCGATCGGAGGGCGCTCTTCCGCTGCTTCGGCGCGCGCCCGTCACCCTCGGGCGCGCGCCAGGCTACTGCTGCGGCCAAGAACGGGCAAATGCTCGAATAAACTTGGCCGCAGCAGTACTATGTCTCAATAGTCAATAATTGGCATTAGCATCTGCTGTGTGATACGTTTTCTGACCAGGAGACTTAGGGAGGATTTGTTCCTGTAAATTACCCCTTGTTTGGCATAGGTCTTGGTTGTCAGGGTATCAATGTGCATCCTGAATGTTAAGTGGGAGTCAAACCATATGCCCAGGTATTTAAAACTAGTAACAGGAGTTAGGGTGGTGTTAGTGTTGGTTCTAATATGGAGCTCAGTCACTGGAAGCTTTAAAAATGTAGTCCGGGTCCCAAACACCATTGTTACAGTCTTGTCAGTGTTTAAAAACAGTTTGTTTTGGGAAATCCAGTTTTCGAGTATGAAAAAGTCAGACTGAAGTATGTGTTGAAGGTCAGAGAGGCTATGGCTGTGTGCATATAGGATTGTGTCATCTGCATACATGTGTATTGAGGTTTCCTGACAAGCTGTGGGAAGATCATTGATGAACACTGAGAAGAGTAGGGGCCCCAGAACAGAGCCTTGCGGGACACCACAGGTGATATCCAGTGGGTTAGAGTTAGAGCCAGACACGGACACATGTTGGGACCTACCTGATAGGTAGGACTGAAACCAGTTTAAAGCATGCTTCCCTATTCCAGAGCTCTGGAGTTTGTTGCGCTAAGTACATATATTGTTGAATTAAGTACATATATATTAATTTGTCCCCTTAGTATCCCAAGTGGTAACTTAGTCATGGGTTATCCATGGCTAGCTGACCACTAAATAAATATATATACATTGTTTTCATTTGTTTGTTTTTTTGCTTTATATTTGGCCCATGGAGCCATGGATTATCTGTATGAATTAGTTCCTGGGGGTCATTGAACTTGAAGATCAGGAAAGACCTATTCATGAATGGGGTAAGTCGTTTTATTTTATCATGAACGCCTTTGGTGACAGGATCGATTTATCTTATATTTTTCTGACACCTACCATTGAATAGACACACTCGGGGGTTACTGAGGACTTACAGACAGTTGATCGGCATGTGAGTTTCATTAGCTGGAGGAGCAGGACGGTGAATGATTGTGAATAAGCTGTTACTCCACACCGGGCATATCGGAGACACGGGGATGTTATTAAGTATTGTACTTTCACTGAGGATTTCATCTAAAACCTCATATTAGTGTTCTAACTGTTACATTTTCAACACTATCCATTGATGTGTCTCCTACTACCCTCCTATATATCTATTCATACATACCTTCTCAACCTGATTTATGATCCACTTTGATCCGTTTATTTTTACAACCTCAGATCTTTGACCTTATCTTCCTGATAGTGCTTATGTGATCTTATTGGCAATCAAGAGGTTAGTAACCATGTTTTGGAAAGTACACTTTAGTATTATTTTTTATGGTATGTGTATTTTTCATTTGTAGGTTGTATTGTTTTTTGGAGCATAACCTAAAGTTCCATTAGACAGTTTTGGCTAATAGGGCTCTAAGTTATTAATGTAGATGGGGGTTGGGAATGTTAGGTGTTGGGCTGAAGGTAGATATCCCCGGTGGGGGGGTTAGGCCCCACAGGAAGGAAGTAGGTGTTTTTTAACCACTTCTACATGGCCAAGCAAGGCATTACTAGCCTCTTTGTTATTGTATGGAAGAGGGAAGGAGAGGTGAGTTAAGCTTGTGTTACAGATATATTAACTCTTTTGCAGCCCGTAGTGGCCAGCTACACAAAGTTGCGCATGAGTAGCTGGCCTTTCGGCTTCAAAGGGGGTTAATATATTAAATAGTCCATAAAAGTTAAATGTATTAACTTTGATGTACTGTTGTAGTTGTTTACTTTGCTATGTCATACCTAACATCTTGTTTCCCAGCGTTAATCTTAACAGGGTAATAGGTTATGTTTATGATAATGGCTCATTTGTTTAAGGTTCATTTCGCAAATTAAATTAACCTGTGAAGATTTCAGGGGGAAAGAACAAGATAAAGTTTCAAAACATGCCATTTAAAAGTTTCAAAAGTGTTGTAATTTCTAAATTATCGTGATCATTATTAATTATTCTAATGCTCAATTTTCTGTCATGCAAAAAAACAAAAACAATGTGTAATGTGTATAATTTTTTAATTTAATTTAATTATTTTTAGTATTTTTCGTTTTTTGTTGTTGTGTGTGTCCATCTTTTAATGTACTTGGCAGTTATTTTTGTTGCCTTTTCTTATACAGTTTACGCACAGATTCTGTTTTTTTTGACAGAGTAGCACATACAGTACAGTAATGCACTTCTTAAGTCTTTTTGATAATTGCCACCGATTAAAGTATAGGCGTGAGAATCAATAAAAAGGAACATAAAACGTTTTTATTAATTAACACGATCAAGTGAAAGAAAACACTCAAAGTGACAGATAGCTTGTGTAAATAATAATTGACTCATTAATCTTAACCATGTGAACAATTTCACATTAGCAAGGTCAATGTCCAATATAAAAAGTTTCAACCTTAGAAATACATTTGAGTTCACTAAATTTTATGTTTGCTTAGTATTATATTAAGAGGAAAGTTTCCCAGATTTCTTAGAAAATAGTGAGAATATGTGAGAAGAAGAGAAACAAAGAGACAGAGAAAAAGATTTGTATATACCTTTCTTATAATAAACTTGCTGTGGGAAGATCATTAATGAACACTGAGAAGAGTAGGGGCCCCAGAACAGAGCCTTTCGGGACACCACAGGTGATATCCAGAGGGTTAGAGTTAGAGCCAGAGACGGACACATTTTGGGACCTACCTGATAGGTAGGACTGAAACGAGTTTAAAGCATGCTTCCCTATTCCAGAGCTCTGGAGTTTTTTGAGCTAAGTACATATATTGTTGAATGGCACAGATGGCAAATTTGGATCCGCAGCGGATTGGTCAGTTCCTTTGGTCCACGTATTTCAGCATATCAATGTCAAAAAGGGTGTTTCGTGTTTTCAGATTTCTTCTTCTTATTATCAGTACACTCTACAAACCCTGGATGGATTTGTAGAATCAAATCCGTGGATTCGTCAATCCGTTTTTAAGAATACGCCCACAGATTGCTGAATCCGCAGACTAGATCCCATAAATCTCTCTACGGGTTTTATCCAATGGTGGATTTTGATGAATCTGTGTGGATTGAAACCGCCCAAATCCGTTTGCAGATTTTGGGAGTAACATCAGTGAAAATCCGGGAAACTTATTTGGTCAGATTTGTCCATCTCTACATGCTACTTATCCCAACTCTGTTCTTAAATGTTTCTCTATCCATTACAACCTTCTCCCT
Organism: Ascaphus truei; assembly: GCF_040206685.1. Classification (NCBI taxonomy): domain Eukaryota; kingdom Metazoa; phylum Chordata; class Amphibia; order Anura; family Ascaphidae; genus Ascaphus; species Ascaphus truei. The sequence continues at coordinate 158,061,436 of NC_134483.1, read as the reverse complement.
CCTGGTCCACACCACATGTATTCCTCCCAACCTTCTCCTCCTTTCTTCTGGGGATATCTCTTCCAATTAAAGATATGGTGGAAATATACTGTGTGCTACTTGGGAGATGATTAAAGCAGCGGAAAGGTACGCAGGGTACAAATAGAGAGAAATCCCCTAATGGTGCACTACAATAATGTTGTGAGGGATTTATTAAACTAACTAACTTTATTAGCATACTTATTAAACTGTCTGCTGTTGCTCCCAGATGTCGCCGTTGTCTTCCTCACCGGTCTTCTTCACCTTTCATCACCGGCTGTAGGTAAATTTTGAAGTATTTTCAGCTGCCCTGAAATTACCCGGCGCCGGTTCCGACCCGGTGCCGGTCCCAGCCCCCTGCTGCCGGGTCCGTGTAATTTCTGGGTAGCTGAAAAAGTGCCAGGTAACCCGGGTACCAGGTTATTATCCGGTACTCGGTACATAACTAGTTTTAACATTATCAGTCAGGAGGGGTCATTACAATTACAGTATAGTTGCAGCCTTATTACAATTAGAGTGTAGTTGCAGCCTTTTGGATAGCGGTGGTTTCATAATTGAGTTAAAATGCACATACAGGTGCAGCGGCCATGATTAAATCATCATTTCTCTAAATGGATTTTGAGATTTGCCCGAGATTCTTTCAAAATTTGCCGCGGCAGACTAATGGTCCATCGGATTAACACAGCAGGGGTCCCTGCTGTGTTAATCCTACCGGGTTTGCCTGTCGGTAAGAGATGCACAGTAAGAGATAGGCTGAATCAGTCACTCTAATTGCGCACCTCTCACAGGCGATCGCTGGGTTTTAATTTAATTTTAAAACATTACAGTAATGTATCAGGGGGGCTCCGGAGCTGAACCGCATTGATTTCAGGTCCGGGGAGCCCCTACTTACTGAGATACAGGCCCCGTTATGAGGTGCCTGTATCCCCTCCATGTTAAAATCCTTTCAGTCAGGTGACCGTGGATTCTAAACAAAGCAGAGGGATACCGGCACCCCATAACGCCGGAGCTGAACAAAGTTGATTTCCGCCTCAGGGACCCCCTGCTTCCAGAGATACAGGCCCCAGTATGGGGTGCCGGTATGCCTCTGCTTTGATAACATCCCACGTGGATTTTAACATGGAGGAGATACCGGCACCCCATACCGGGGCCTGTATCTCGGGAAGCAGGGGGTCCCTGAGGTGGAAATCAACTTTGTTCAGCTCAGAAGATCCCCTGCTCACGCACACTATATATAAAAATAAAATGTAAGCAGCTTCATTACCTTAGCAGCTATCCGCTAAGGGAATGATTATTTATTTGGGGGGGGGGGGGGGGGCGGAGGGGGGTGTTTGATACTAATGTGCAGATTACTCTGTTTCTACCTTGTTTCCTGGATGGTTCCAAGGCTTGGACTCCCTTATTTCATCAAATATTCCGGACTGGGAGTGATTGTCCTTCACTATTGAGTACAAGAAGCCCCAGATGAGTACCATCTATCTGAGATATTAACTCTCAATGCGCATGTTCTAGCTACACTTGAGTGTGCTATTTTTACCTTCTATTTTTGATAATAAATGTCAACAAAGATTTATGCTGTGTGGCACACGCCTCTTTTTTCCAAATATATACACACATATATGCCACAACCTAATACATATTACACTGCATGCTGAATCAATCCACTCCTATCTTCACTATACCCTCGTAGATCCTCTACAATCTGGCTTCCGCACTGCCCACTCCACTGAAACAGCCCTCACTGAAATATACCTCATGACCTTGATGCTTCCAAAGACAAGGGTGATTTCACCCTACTTATAATACTCAACCTCTCTGCAGCTTTTGATACGGTGGACCACCCTCTTCTCCTTCACATTCTCCATACTCTTGGTATCCATAACAAAGTTCTATCCTTGATTTCCTCTTACCTCTCCCATCTTTCAATGACCCATTTGCTAACACCTCCTTCAGCGATCTCTCTGTGGGGTGCCACATGGGTCTGTCCTGGGACCTCTTCTCTTTTATCGTTACACACTCTCTCTAGGTGACTTTATCACATCTCTTGGGTTCAAATATCACCTCTATGCTGATGACACACAAATGTACTTTTTAACCCCATAATTTACACTTGCTGTGCAGACCAAAGTTTCTGAATGTCTCTCCACTATATCATCCTGGATGGCCCTCTGCCGACTGAAACTTAACATGTCCAAAATAGAGCTCTTCATACTTCCTTCCAAGCCTGGCCCTACGTCTCCTCCTTTATTACTGTTGGAAGCGCTAGTATACACCCAGTATCACAAGCACGCTGAAGAGAGGTCACATTTGACTCCTCCGTCACATTCTCCTCTCACATTAAAATTGTAGCTAAAACGTGTCGTTTTTTGCTCCACAATATTGCAAAGATACACCCTTTCCTCTATCACTCAACTGCAGGCCCTCATTTACTCCCGTCTTTAATATTGTAACCTCCTGCTGTCCGGCCATCCTGTCTCCCCTACAATCTATCCTAAATGCTGCTGCCAGAATAACTTTACTCTCTCCTAAATCTGTCTCAGCGTCTCTGCTGAAATTCCTCTCCTGGCCTTCTATCAAATCCCATATACTGTAACACACCCAATTCTCCTCTTGCCTTTTAAGGCTATACAGGCATACCCCGCATTAACGTACGCAATGGGACCGGAGCATATATGTAAAGCGAAAATGTACTTAAAGTGAAGCACTACCTTTTTTCCACTTATCGATGCATGTACTGTACTGCAAACATCATATACGTGCATAACTGATGTAAATAATGCATGTGTAACAGGCTCTATAGTCTCCCCGCTTGCGCACAGCTTCGGTACAGGTAGGGAGCCGGTATTGCTTTTCAGGACGTATTGACAGGCGCATGTGTGAGCTGCCGTTTGACTATTGGGCGATATGTACTTACTCGCGAGTGTACTTAAAGTGAGTGTCCTTAAACCGGGATATGCCTGTACACTCCTCTGTCCCGTTTTACATCTCAGCCAAAATGTCTCGCTGTACACCATCCTGTCTCTTGTGTTCTGCTCAAGAATGTCTGCTCTCTACGCCTTTTGTATCTAAAACCCTCTCCTGCCTTAAACATTTCTCACTCACTGCACCACATCTCTGGAATTCCTTTCCCATCAATATCCAGCAAGCACCCTCTATCCACCTTTAAGACCTATATTAAAACATGCCTCCTTAACCAAGCATATGGGTAGCTCCATGGCTGAAACTACAGGTGAAACTGCCAGTTGTTGTCCACATCTCGGAACAATCTCTCGTGTTTCTCACGTGATATTATCAATCTTCATTCTCTCAAACTCGTGACAAGTTGTCAAGCACACCTTTATTTATCTGTAGATGATTACCTGATTTCTGATTTGTGTGGTTGCGGTTCAGCGTGTGTCCGCCAGAGGGCAAAGTGAATGTCTTTGCCTACACTATAGTGGATAGTCAATGTCTGAAAGCAGGTGTCTTTATCCCAGATAAAAACCATGGACATTACATTAATCTATTGTTAAATTGCCTTGGCCACTGAAGATGTTATCAAATTTAGGCATTTCACATTTTATTCCAAAACAGAATGTATTGTACATTGTTTTACATTTGCTTGACTGCTCACTGTTGAATGGGACATACATGATGTCAACTCCTTGTAATCGACCCAAATGCAGTTTCGCATGCATGATATTTTCTGCAATTAATGATGGAACAGATAAGGAGGCGACTTTATCAGAGATATATGGCTATATCATTGACAGTATGATTACTTCAAATATTCACCTAACCCTTGCAGATGGAAGAATTCTATACTGCATAATTTGTCAATGAATGTTTGCTTAATTAGGACACCCCTGCATGCAGGCAGTAAAATAGGTTGTTTGTCACTGCGCCCATATTTTGCGGGTATGTTTGATCATGGCAACAACAAAAGGAGAAAAATCGGGACAAAGAGATTGAATGATGATACGTCCCGAGCCTGCAATATGTCACCAGTGGCTTTCAATGCCAATACTACTACCATTACGGTCCAATAGGCACTGAAAACCCAGTGAACCACCTACATCCTGGATACCTGCCCCCACCGGAGTACCAGCCTCAACCCAATTATACCTTTATGGCTCCGTCTGGCTACCTTTCCCAATATCATTAGCAGGGACCAAAAAACTGTATCAGCCTGGATCCCGACTACATGATCGGCTTGAGCGGCTACTCACAGTACACCCCTGATATTGGGTCATCTCTTGGCAAGGTTTATAATGAAGGTAAAAATAATGTCCTGTACAGTAGTAACTTTAATTCCCAATGACACGCATACTGTATGCTTTCCATAGCCATAAATGCAGCGACGCATGCGCACTTTGGGGTGCATTCGCGCATGCGTACTACAATACCTATATACTTAAAGCATTATCAACATTTATTTTCAGAAATGAAAGCGTCAAATCGACAGCCAGAAGATGTTGATGGAAGTCGAAAACCACTATATTTTAAACTTTCATTGTTTTACTTTTATACAGTATTACCAGCTTTACTATTCTAAAAATGTGATATTATATATATAAATATATTTAAAAGTATACATTACCGCATAGCAGCAAAACGGCGACAGCACTCAGGAGAATGAAAATAAATGTATTAAATACAGCACATAACTCCAACGTTTCGATCCCACAGGGGGATCTTCTGGCTATAATGTATAATGTATACTTTTATTATTTGTATGGGACATGCACCTATCCATTATTGAATTTTTATTGGAGTGCCAGTGATTCTTTATCATATATATATATATATATATATATATATATATATATATATATATATATATATATATATATATATATATATATATATATATATATATATATATATATATATATATATTCATATTCATGTTTTATGGTACTTTCTAAAATGTTTGTATTTCACGCTTGTTTGGCACAGCACAAAGTGTATGTGATAGACACTGTAGATTTATGTCATCACCTTTAATAACATTTTATGCTTTAATTCCACTTCCAGGTTAATGACACGCACGGCTACTGCGTTCCACTTCACACACATGCGCATAGGACACAAGGTCTGCATTGATGATTATAAAACCTTCAATAACATTGAACTTGCTTTAATTCCACTTCCTGGTTAGTGACACACATGGCTGCCCCATTCCACTTCACACGCATGTGCATAGGACACAAGGCCTGCATTGCTGATTATAATGCCTTCAATAATATTGACTTAGAGAAAACATAATGTGATGGATATTTTTCATATCTGTGTAAGGATCCAGCGCATCCTTACCTTTTTCACAGGCCATTCAGGCTCCCCGGCGGCATTCCCCACTCCTGGCTGCTGTCCCCGCACCTCCAGCCCACACGCGTCAGCCCTACGGGCGTGCGCACCCAAGCCGCCATTAGTTGGCGCCGGGCGCCTGACTCTGCCTCCGCTGATGCGGCACACACTCCGTGCGTGTCTCCGTCCCGGTCCCGTCAGCTTTGCCTCCCCGCTTCTTCTTCCTTACCTGACCCTTCCCCTGTCCGTTCCTCTGTTCCTCCCCTCACTCCCATTGGTCCCAAACTTTCACACTCTGCTCTCCTATTAGGTCCTTCTTCAGGCCAGTCCTCCATCACTCCCCTTTCTCTGACCTCCCTGGTTTTGACCTTTTGCTTTGGACTCTACTACGTTGCTCTCTGGAACCCTTTGGACCTCGCTTTGGACTTTCTACGCTGCAGACTTCTACAACCCTTGGACACGGCACACGGACAATCTACAACGCTGCTCTCTCCACTCCACGACCCAGGCTTACGGACAATCGATTACGCTGCCCTCTCCAACCCACGACCCTTGGCATATGAACTTAACCCTTCTACGCCGGAGCTGTCAAGTATGGTATCATTTACATTCTTGTTACCCGGACCACCTATGCTACTTCCACACTCCGGCCGTGCCCCCGTTTGTTGCTAGGTGTGTGGTTTTACCCTTTCCACCTCAGTCCCGGGGTCTCGTCTGGCTTGTGGGCAGGCCAAGCGTTACATTATGCAGAGCCCAACAGACCCAGACGCCCCTGAGGTGGAAGATACCTTAACCAGCATTTCCAAACACTTAAATTTTTTGGACAACCAAGTCTCCTCTCTTAACCAGCAAGTTAATACCCTCTATCTTCAGATTCCCCAGGGCAATGTCCCCACGTCCTCCTCCATAGTATCCCGTGAAGGATCAGGCCCCTCAGACTTGCGGATACCTACCCCCAGTAAATACGCGGGAGATCCGCTTACATGTCGCGGTTTCTTGAACCAGTGCGAGATACAATTTGAGCTGTCACCTTCTCGCTTCCCCACGGATCATACTAAGGTAGCCTACGTGTATTCCCTCCTCACCGGAGATGCCTTAGCCTGGGCCTCACCAATCTGGGAACTGAAACCCGAGCTCACTTACAATTTTGCCAATTTCAAAAGAGAATTCCGCTTTGTGTTTGACACTCCTGGATGCAGTGATATGGCGGTATCTTCTTTGTTCCATATTTTGCAGGGTCGGAAATCAGTGGCAAGTTACGCTCTGGAGTTCTTGATTATCGCAGCGGAGACGGACAGGAACAATGGGGCTCTCTCCGCCGTCTTCTGGCAGGGGCTTTCGGAAACCTTAAAGGACGAATTGGTGGCTCGTGAGAGGCCATCCTCCCAAGAGGCCCTGATCGCTCTGCGCGTTCGGGTGGATCAAAGACTTCTGGAGAGGCGGGCTGAACGTCAACGTCTTCGTACTGCTACTTCTTTGTTTTCTAATTCCAGATCTCCTCTTCCTGTACTGCCCGCACTGGAAGCCCCGGAACCCATGCAACTGGGCACACATCACCTCCCTTCTACAGAGCGACTACGTCGGTGGAATGAGAGTCTGTGCTTCTATTGTGGTTCTCCTGGGCACATCCTACCACGCTGTCCTTCGAAGCCGGAAAATGCCAACGCCCAGTGAGGTATGGGAGAATCACACTGGGTACCATCTCTGCTTCTTCTCTTCCCTCACAGCGTCTCCCTAAATGTCTCCTATTGTCGGTACTCCTTAAGCACGCAAATATCCAGACCCCTGCTCAGGCCTTCCTTGATTCCGGTTCCGGAGGAAATTTCATAAACCAGACGTTTGCTACTCAGCATTACATTCCTCTCCTGGAGAAGGCCTTTCCGGTCAGATTAGAGGCGATTGACGGTCGACCCCTGCAGCCAGCCTTTATTACCTTGGAGACACTTCCTCTAGAACTCTCTATGGATGATGGACCTTTTGAAATGATCTCTTTTGATGTCATTCACTCTCCTTCGGTTCATATCATCCTGGGATTACCATGGCTGCAATTACACAATCCCATCATCAATTGGATGGCCGAGGTTCCTGTTCTATGGAGATCCTCTCAAGTAGGAATGTCTGCTCCATCCGCAGCGGTATTGGCCGTCCTGGAGACCACGTCCCCACAAGACGTCACCCTTCCGGACGTCTACTCGGAGTTCCTGGATGTCTTCAGTAAGGCCAAATCCGAGGAGCTTCCCCCTCATCGCCCTTTCGACTGTCCGATAGACTTAATTCCAGGTGCTCCATTTCCCAAAGCCAGGTCTTATCCGTTGTCATTGCCTGAGACTGAGGCCATGTCCGAGTATATCTCATAAAACCTTGCAAAGGGCTTTCTTCGGAAATCTAGTTCTCCCGCTGGAGCAGGATTCTTTTTTGTAAAGAAAAAGGATGGGACGCTTCGTCCCTGCATCGATTTCCGTGGCTTGAACAAAATTACCATAAAAAATCATTACCCTTTGCCTCTTATTCCTGAGCTCTTCGATAGACTGCAAGGCGCGACCATTTTCTCCAAGCTTGACCTACGAGGAGCATACAACCTGATTCGCATCCGCAGTGGAGATGAATGGAAGACCGCGTTCAACACACGCAGCGGCCATTATAAGTACCTGGTGATGCCGTTCGGGTTGTGCAATGCCCCTGCAGTCTTCCAAGACTTTATAAACAAGTTTTTTTGTGACCTATTGATCTCTTGTATAATTATCTACTTGGATGATATCCTCATTTTTTCAAAGACCCTCGAAGAACACATTCTTCATACCAAGATGGTGCTCTCTCGTTTACGGGCCAACAAACTCTATATCAAGATGGAGAAGTGTGTCTTTCATCAATCCTCTACTACCTTCCTGGGATACATTGTCTCGGATCAAGGTTTCACCATGGATCCGGAGAAGCTCAATTCCGTAGTCGAATGGCCTCAACCTAACTCCTTAAAAGCGATTCAGCGTTTCCTCGGCTTCGCAAACTATTACAGGAAGTTTATTGCTGGCTTTTCTACTTTGGTGGCACCCATTATGGCTCTTACCAAAAAAGGGCCGATTCGTCCTCATGGCCATTGGAAGCCACCGGGCCTTTGAATCTCTTAAAAAAGCCTTTGTCTTAGCTCCTATCCTGCGACATCCCGTCCCCACCCTCCCCTTTACTTTGGTAGTTGACGCTTCCAACGTAGGAGCTGGTGCAGTTCTCTCTCAAAGGACTATTCCTGAAGACAAATTACACCCCTGTGGGTTTTTTTCTAAAAAAAATTCTTCTGCAGAAAGAAATTACGACGTGGGGAATAGGGAATTGTTAGCCATCAAGGTGGCTTTACAAGAGTGGAGACATCTCCTGGAAGGAACCAAAGAACCCATTTTGATCCTGACGGACCACAAAAATCTCTCTTACATTGAAGGCTCTCGTCGCCTTGGTCCTCGTCAAGCTCGTTGGGCGCTGTTCTTTTCTAGGTTTAACGTCACCATCTTTTATATTCCTGGGACAAAGAATATCAAAGCGGATGCACTTTCCCGCCAGTTCATCACTGAGGAAAAGTCAAAAGATATCCCGGAGAATATTCTCCCCAATTGTTTATTTCTGCCGCTTCCTTTGACATTCTAGACAAAATTCTGGAATCTCAGACTCAGGTTCCCGAAGGGTTGGAAGTTCCCGATAGTCGTCTTTACGCGGCTCCACGTTTTCATCTCAAAATTCTGGAATGTGGCCATTCCTCCAGTTCTGCTGGCCATCCCGGCTTTAAGAAGACCAATGATTTGATTCGGCGAACCTTCTGGTGGCCCAACATGTCGAAGGACATCAGAGCTTTCTTTCACCTCTTCGTGCCCAGTCTGTGCACAAAATAAACCTGTCCGTCAAAAACCTTCCGGTCTTCTTCAACTTCTCCCGGTACCGGATCGTCCGTGGAGTCATATTTCTATGGACTTCATCGTGGATCTTCCCCGTCTAATGGCATGACTACCATTCTTGTAATTGTCAACAGATTCTCTAAGCAAGCTCATTTTTTCCCCCTCAGGGGCCTACCCAATTCCAGAACTTTGGCCGACATTTTTGTAAAGGAAATCTTCCGTATTCATGGTGTCCTGTGGTCCATTGTTTCAGATCGGGGTACGCAATTTGTTTCTAAATTCTGGCGTGCATTTTCCCAGAGGTTGGGCATTACCCTTCTTTTCTCCTCAGGCTACCACCCCCAAACATATGGGCAGACCGAACGTATGAACCAGTCCCTGGAACAGTATTTACGTTGTTTTTCTTCGGACTCTCAGGATAATTGGGCTGAGTTACTCCCTTGGGCTGAATTCGCGATCAACTCTCTAAAAAACGAGTCTACCCAAGAATCACCGTTTTTTATAAACTACGGATTTCACCCTGCTCGTCTTCCCATGCATCCTTACAGGTCCGGAGTTCCGTCAGCAGATGAGAGGGTATCTTCCTTATAGGAGTCATGGAAAAGGATTGAAGCAGTTCTTCAAAAATCCGTGTTAAGGCTGAAGAAACAAGCAGATAGGCTCAGTCAGGAGGGCCATAAGTTCATCCCTGGAGAGAAGGTCTGGCTTTCTTCAAAAAATATCAAATTGAAGGCCCCAACCCCTAAATTGTCTCCCAGGTTCCTGGGCCCTTTTTCTATTCTGAGACAGATTAACCCTGTGGCCTATCAACTTCAACTGCCCCCTCTATGAAGATTTCCCCCGTCTTCCACGTTTCCCTTTTGAAACCTTTTATTCAAGGCAAACTTTTCGCTCATCCCTCCCTTCGACCTCCTCCTCCCATTGTACCTGGACAACAGGACTTTGAAATTCAGTCTATCATTGACTCTCGCATCTCCAGGGGCAAACTCCAATTTTTGGTCCACTGGAAGGGATACGGACCTCAGGATCGTTGATGGGTTTCATATACGGATGTTCATGCTCCTTCCCTACTCAGACGTTTCCACCAAAAATTTCCCCTCAAACCGTGGTTGGTGCGTCCGGAGTCCGACCCTCGAGGGGGGGGTACTGTAAGGGTCCGCTTCGGGTATACCCGCGTCCAGCACATCCTTACATTTTTCACAGGAAATTCAGGCTCCCGGGCGGCATTCCCCGCTCCTGGCTGCTGTCCCCGCACCTCCAGCCCATGCGCGTCAGCCCTACGGGCGTGCGCGTACCCAAGCTGCCATTAGTTGGCGCCGGGCACCTGACTCCACCTCCCCTGACGCGGCACACGCCCCGTGCGTGTCTCCGTCCTGGTCCCGTCAGCTCCGCCTCCCCGCTTCTTCTACCTTACCTGACCCTTCCCCTGTCCGTTCCTCTGTTCCTCCCTTCACTCCCATTGGTCCCAAACTTTCACACTCTGCTCTCCTATTAGGTCCTTCTTTGGGCCGCTCCTCCATCACTCCCCTTTCTCTGATTGGTCCCAGCCCCCTATATTATCCCCCTTCACCATTTCCTCTTTGCTCTGCATAGCTTCTGTACCTTGGTGCTGTCTGCTGTTGCCTGGCCTCTCTTGTGTTTTCAGTGCTGCCCCTGTCCCTGGAATCTCTGCTGACCTCCCTGGATTTGACCTTTTGCTTTGGACTCTACTACGCTGCTCTCTGGAACCCTTTGGACCTCGTTTTGGACTTTTTAAGCTGCAGACTTCTACAACCCTTGGACACGACACACGGACAATCTACCACGCTGCTCTCTCCACTCCACAACCCAGGCTTATGGACAATCGATTACGCTGCCCTCTCCAACCCACGACCCTTGGCATACGAACTTAACCCTTCTACGCCGGAGCTGTCAAGTACGGTATCATTTACATTCTTGTTACCCGGACCACCTACGCTACTTCCACACTCTGGCCGTGCCCCCATTTGCTGCTAGGTGTGTGGTTTTACCCTTTCCACCTCAGTCCCGGGGTCTCGTCTGGCTTGTGGGCAGGCCGAGCGTTACAATTTGTATGTCAATGAAATTGCATATTGCAGTATACTCTACCATGTTCAATTTATGCCAGATAATTAAAAAAAATATATATATAATTATTTTCAGGCTTTCTATTCAAAATTAACATTATTAACCTTCTGTATGCTTGCTGTACATAAACAGAAATATCACACACACACACACGGTCTCAGGCAGTGATAACTTTTATTAACTTTTCAAACAGTTCTAACTGTTTTTTTTTTTTTTAAATCCTTGTATTTCAGCGTTGCAGTAGACAAAGCAGACACATTGAATCGTACCTCCCCCATCTCACCACTATCAACAGCTAGTACAAGCTGTAGCTCCCCCGGGCCATTGGAGTTTCCCACAGACATGTTTCATACTTTGGCTTTAAGTTGAGAAATTCCACTTCCTTGTTAATGACACGCACGGCTGTTGCGTTCCACTTCACACGCACATGCATCGGATACAAGGCCTGCATTGAGGATTCTAATGCCTTCAATAACAATTGGACACAATTTGTAAAAAATTTAAATTGATTTTCCGCTCTCTAAATAAGGAGAGAATACATTGCGGGACTTACAGGAAACATAATGTGATTGATAGATTTCATGTTTAACCAAATCCAACCTTTTAAATCTCCACATTTTTATTTGTCAATACATTTGCATATTGCAGTATACTTTCTTTGCATGTGCAATTTATGTATTTATGTCGGATAATTTAAAAGATATATATATATATATATATATTTATATATAATTATTTTATATTTTGGCTCTCTTTTCAATATTAACATTATTAACCTTCTGTATGCTTGCTGTACATAAACAGAAATATTCCACACAGACGGTCTCAGGCAGTGATAACTTTTATTAACTTTTTAAAAAGATTAACAATAGACAACAAGACTACATTTCACGCTTATTAAATGCATGTTAAATACACTTTAAATTCCATAGGACTTTGCTGAATTACTGGGTGACAACTATTGTAAAATAACTGTTGAAATAGTTGGTGAGTCAATTTTCCTCCGTGCTACTAGCAAGTGTTAAGGACTCCCTCGGGATGCCATATTAATCTATACAAAGATTCTTCCCTGGCATACATTGTTTGAAAAATTGAGCAATCTGATTTCATCTTGTCATTGAGAGAGTGGGGAGGGATTAGGACACAGACAAAAGGCAAGGACTATCTCCACCCCCCTCCCTAGTTCCTTGTGGACTTTTGGGACAGAAAATAAAGAAAAAGTGGAGATTATTGCAGGATTAGTGTAGGCCTGGACTGATTAATTAACATCCACACAAAATGACTACATTTTTAGATACCTGTAATACAGTATACTGTAGCTAAATCTATACCAGTCACGGAGCATTTGCACATACAGTATTGTATAACTTTCCCTCTCCATCCTTCTTTGGATAAATGCTCTGTAGCATTTATGAATTATTCTAATGCTTTTCTCTCTTTTCAACAAATGTAGTTAATCAGCGAGATAATTCTGTTTCTTGAGTACATCTCACAGTTCTCTTCTGAGAGCCTCCATATCTTCCTTGTGCTGGCTCTGAGTGTGCATTACTGCATCCTTCATTACATTTCGGAGCTCTCTCAATTCCTTCACTAGGGTCCCAGCAGCTTGCCTTTTCCAGTTTTCTTTCTCCTGGGCATACTGACTGTTGGGGATGGAACAGCGTCTCTGCACCTCTAGCTATTGCTTCAGGTTCGAGACCTTCTCCCACTCCCTCTCATACAGAAGTCACCTGACCACAAAGATCCTCCTCCAGCAAGGCTCTGGGGATGCTCAGTGTGGCCTTCAGTTCCTCATGCCGCTCTGCGAGGACACACTGGGTACCCAGACCCTCCTGCAGCACCTTTATTTTGTTAGCAGTGGGTGAACAAGGGGATGACCCCTAAATTGGGTGCTCTAAAGAAAACCTTGCTGGCAAGTCTGAATTGTTTCTAAGTGTTAAACACGCGGAGTACTCTGTCACCTAAGGCAACCGGTAATAAATGATAAGCAGTATGCAGTCAGTCTATAGCAGTGAGTTAAGTGACCCACACACGGACATGAAGCCTTCTAACCTGACCGGTGAGCGTGTATCCAACCGGCGGTCCCTTCTCTGGTGGGCCTCTCTGTGTTCCGTGGTCTGCGGTATCCTGCAACACTCCATACAACTGCTTCCTGTCCGGGGATCCTGTCCTCCACTGGCGGTCCTTTCTGGCAGCCCTCGAGGTACACAGCGACCTGTGACCCCCGGATGTACCTGCTGCTGCTGCTTCCGTATCCTGTACTGCAGAGAATAGCTCCGCTCCACTGCGTGCGTCCGTCCCGATGAAGGTATAGTAGAAAAAAGAGGGGGGGGATACGAGCACTGCAAAAAAGACACTCTGGCTAGGGCATGTGCAAAAACATAGAAAAAGGCTTTATTGTGGCTAAAGCGCCATTAAAATTACATGTACACCGTCCTCTGACGCGTTTCGTTCCCAACGGAACTTTATCAAAGAGTATTCCTTGTGTCTGCCCGACTCCTCATTTATAGCCCTAATTGTTTAATTGAAGCAGGTGGAGGGTGTTGCCCATGTATGGCTTCACATGATGAGTCATTGCATTATTGCAGTCCCATAGCTTATGTGTTATTGCCTCATATACGTAGTGATGTATAATTACAGCACTCAGGGAGTTAAAAAATATATATAATAATGAAGAGGCATAACTAAAAGTCCTCAATTTCATCTTGGTTCTAACTACAAGTTGTTTTGGCAATATATAAACAGCTATGATGGTACCTACATAGGCATATAACGTTGGAGTCTGGTTTCTACAGGAATATGATACAAGGAGAATACATAAGTTTAAAACAATATAGGATACTTGCAAAGAATCCATTATAAAAGACGTCCCCATAACAGAGAAAGACACTAATAAAATAAAATAAAATCAAATCATCAAGACTGTTGATTAAACAGAATAAAGATATTATAAACAGATATAATCATAAGTACAAGACAAAAAAGGAAAACATATTATAGAAAAATAAGCAAATACATGAAAAAAATGAAAAAGACTAATAAGAAAATTATTAAAAACCATTGTGGACAACAGACCCTCCTACATTATTATAACTGATTACAGATAATAATGCTCTTAACAGAGACTGTAGAGTGGAGATTTGTTGTTTTATTATTTTAGAGGTGAGGAGCTACATTTAATTGCATATAGGGTTTATAGAAGAATACCTATTACATTACCTGACGCTACATAATTCTACTTTTATATTTTTGTTACATTTTTGCTTATATAATACCCTCTTAAATGCATAAGAAATAGTGTATGTCATGTCATACTCCTAATTCCTATTGGGGTTATATTTATAATTATAATTATTAATATCTGGTTTTGTTTTTATCGGTTCCTCACTCTCAACTCTTTCCACCCTTAACTGTCATTTACAGGAAATGGACTAGTTCCCAGTCTACATTTAATCCAGAGGGGTGGAGACTATTCATACAGTAGATCCACATCATTTCTCTTTTATTCAACTGTTTTAGTCTGTCCCCTCCCCTCTTTGCCACTGGTACGTGTTCCAGGCCTGAAAAGGAGAACCCCTCAAGTCCACCCTTAGGGCACATATTAAAGTGTCTTGGAACGGGGTGCAACGTGTCATTTTTCTTTATAAGCCGCACGTGCTCTTGGATTCTGAGCTTTAGAGCTCTTGTTGTGCGTCCGATATAAATCATGTTGCACCTACACGTGATCATATACACCTCTAAAATAATAAAACAACAAATCTCCACTCTACAGTCTCTGTTAAGAGCATTATTATCTGTAATCAGTTATAATAATGTAGGAGGGTCTGTTGTCCACAATGGTTTTTAATAATTTTCTTATTAGTCTTTTTCATTTTTTTCATGTATTTGCTTATTTTTCTATAATATGTTTTCCTTTTTTGTCTTGTACTTATGATTATATCTGTTTATAATATCTTTATTCTGTTTAATCAACAGTCTTGATGATTTGATTTTATTTTATTTTATTAGTGTCTTTCTCTGTTATGGGGACGTCTTTTATAATGGATTCTTTGCAAGTATCCTATATTGTTTTAAACTTATGTATTCTCCTTGTATCATATTCCTGTAGAAACCAGACTCCAACGTTATATGCCTATGTAGGTACCATCATAGCTGTTTATATATTGCCAAAACAACTTGTAGTTAGAACCAAGATGAAATTGAGGACTTTTAGTTATGCCTCTTCATTATTATATATATTTTTTAACTCCCTGAGTGCTGTAATTATACATCACTACGTATATGAGGCAATAACACATAAGCTATGGGACTGCAATAATGCAATGACTCATCATGTGAAGCCATACATGGGCAACACCCTCCACCTGCTTCAATTAAACAATTAGGGCTATAAATGAGGAGTCGGGCAGACACAAGGAATACTCTTTGATAAAGTTCCGTTGGGAACGAAACGCGTCAGAGGACGGTGTACATGTAATTTTAATGGCGCTTTAGCCACAATAAAGCCTTTTTCTATGTTTTTGCACATGCCCTAGCCAGAGTGTCTTTTTTGCAGTGCTCGTATCCCCCCCCTCTTTTTTTTTATTTTGTTAGCAGCCTGAATAGTTTCTTTCTGCAGAACTCACTGCTTCTCCTCAGCATCCACCTGTTCTTGCTCTTTATATAATAGTTTGCAGAGAAGGCAACAGTCCTGCCTGGTACTTTGCAGCTCCTATTCAGTGCGGCTCAAGGAATCCTCCAATCCGCTGCTGAATCTGACAGTCAATCTGTGCTGCAGTACATCTCAGCTTCTTTAGAACACACACTTTCCTGACATCCCAGGATCATCTCTAAACATGTCTGTAACATCCTCTATAAGTTGAGGAATTCTTCTTTTTTCCTTTACCTTAGAAATTCCCAAGTCATCAGTAATTCTGAAGGTGCACTCTCTGTAAAGGACTTCTGCATTTTCCTTGTGTCCCCAGCACATTGCTTGCTGCTAAGGCTGTCCTTTTCGCAGAGCCCCATAGGAGTCCTCATCCCTATCATAGTCATCATACAAACTTTACTTCCAGAACCAGTACCTTGCTTTGGTCACTGTGTGTATTAATTTCACTGCAGCCATTTTTTTTTCTTTGCTCCCAGAATTAGTACCTCTTTTAGGTCACTGTCTATAGCCCTCTTGCTCATTGCCCCCAGTATCGGTGCCTCTAGTGGGTCACTGTCTGTTGTGCAGTTTGGTTGTGTTGCTTCATCCAGCAAATTGATCATTGTCTTTGTGCCTGGATTGGTGGATTTTTATTCTGGTGCCCTCTGCATGTGTTTCTTCTGCCGACCTCTGGAGGTGCTCCATCCCACTTTTGACACCATATGTGAAGGACTGACCAATTTTCCTGTAATGCAGGGTTTGGATTCCTTACTGTTCACAGGTAGATCCCTCTAGAAAGAGGAAGCCTGGGTCCCTGCAGACTTGGAGTTGTTGCTGGTGTTTGGAGTCCAGCTGGTCACAGACAATCCTTCTGTGACCCTCCACGCTTGCTGCATCAAGAACATGGACTCTGACAACAGTCACATCTTGCCTTTTAAACCCTGTTCAATCAGAAGTTCATTACATACACCTCATGCAGGAAGCCTTACACCAGTGTGTAGTTTCCTTGATCCTTGCAAAGGGAGTGAGTTAACTCCTTCACTCCCTTAAAGGGTGTTTGCCAGGGTTCAAGTGGGATGTGTAGATGAGGAGGAGAGAATGTGCAGGGAATGATGAAGAGGTGTGTATGGGATCATGGTCATATGTGGAAATAGATGATGATGATGGGGTATGCATGGTATTATGGGGATGTTGGAGTAGATGTGTAGTAGTTAAGGGGGGTGTATATGTGACACTGTGCATGGGAATTAAAAGAACATAGGAGGAGGGTTATGGTGAGGGACTGAACTTGCCAGCCTGGCGGTGGATCTGAGAAATTTGGTCGGGAGTAGAGCAAGGATCATGAGATAAGGCTGCTGGGGAGGAATATCTGGGTTTTGGGATGGGGGATGAAAAGCAGCTACGAGGAGGAGCAGGGTATCGGGATTGGGTGGAGAAGTTACTGGGAGGAGAAGCTAGAGACTGAGTCTGCTGGGGAGGAGGGAAGAGAATGAGGAAAAGAGGCTGCTGCCTTCTGGGGAGGAAATCCTGGAGATTGAGATGAGGGAAACAGGCTGCTTGGGAAGAGCTGGAAGGAAATTCACTCAGAGAATTTCATCTGAGCCATAAGAAAACCCTTTTATTCTGCCTTGGGTTCGGCCACTGGGGGCCAAGCCGCAGTTTGGAACGATCCAGGACTTCGAGGGGGCTCGTGTTTTGCCCTCTGAACTCACTCTTCTCTAGGATTATGTCTCCTACATGAAATCTCTACCTTTGTAAAACTCAGTATTTGGAGCCTGACACTGTTGCAGCTTCTGCTTTTGCCATTTCTAAGCAACTCATAATATATAAAATAGATATGAAATTGATCATTATTATCACGTTACAGGGACCATTTAATTAAACTACTCTATAGAGCTTACCTGAATCTCTAGGATATCGTAGAGAAGAAATTATCCTTTTGATTTATCCCCATTAACAACCAGGGTTATTTTATATGATGCTATCACCTATGACATTATATGAATCATATGGATTTTACTGAAGATTAAAAATTGACTGATTGTGCTTTGGAAGAGTAAACAATCTAATCACTTTAACTGGAGCTCTGCAGACACTCCAAGTGTGTTTCCCTTAATTCCTCAATGTGCTATAAAAGCAAACTAAAAAAATCCTATATGGCACATTCTAATTGTATCAGTCTGAAAATCTAATATAACTTATACAGTACATAAAATTTGAAGCAAATAAAATTATTTCACAGATGCAGTGGATCACAGAAATGTTTGTTAGAGATAAATTACAAAATATTTATTTATCTCATCGCTCATTTAATCCCTTTACTTTGTAGTCAGGGTAATATCAAATAATGGGCCTGTAATCTTGTTTTGACATAGGGTAGCAGTGCAAGAATTCTGTGAAATGGTCTCCTGATATATAACAGATTTATCAATTTAAAAATTACATTTCAGTGTCCACAAGTGTCATTAAATATTGGTTGCATTATTTTAGACTTTTAAGGAACAGTTACAAAGTACTGTATGTATAGCTTAATGACCAATATTCTACACAATCATGTACGCTGCAATAGTGGGCAATAGAAAACTGCTGCAATTAGAAGAAAAAGAAGCATGTGAACCAAAGTAAAGCATTGATTAATGTAGTTTCTTCAAATAACTTCTTCGCAGAACAGAAATCAAAGCTATTGAATAATTATTTAAAACTCAGTTTACCTTTAATAAATCATTGTATACATATTTAAACATCAAGTTTTGTAAAAAATAATTAAAAGTCGCTTTTTCAATATTATCGAAAACACAAACATGAAGCTAATAAAAACTACACGTACAATATTTAAACATAAATTCTTGTTTCCAAAAGCTTAATAGTGCTGTTCTGTCGAAACTCAGTTTTTTCTTGTACACAAAAGTATCTGAATTTCAAAATAATTCAGCATTTGATGACACATAAAAAAAATACCTGAACCTTTTTGGAAGCACTTAAAGTGCTAATATATGATTTAGATTAGAATATGTACTAAATGTTATGGTATCCGATATTACCTAAAAACATTTTTTGCATCTATTATTTTGACATCCCTTCTGTCCACATACATCAATTTTTTTTAAACAAAATATGTCACGTTACTTACAGATGCAGTGTTATCTATGTCTGTTTTGGGCACAATGAAACTGCTGCTGAATGACCGTGACCTGATCGCAGCTTGCCCACACCCAAAAACCCAGTAAACTGACTGCCCTGAAGGGATTAATGCAGCCTACGTCCCTGCTTCTGAATGGGACTCCCGCTGCATTAATCCTACCAGGCTGCCACCAGTCTGAAGAGCTGCGCAGCTCACAGCCCACATGATCAGGACATTTAAAGAGATACCGGCACCCCATACTGAGACCTGAACCTCAGGAATCAGGGGGCCCTAGACTTGAAATTAATTGAATTCTGCTTAGGAGACCCCCCCTGCTTCAATCCTACTGTTTGTACTAAAAATTAAAAATAAACAAAAATCAAAACTTCTTTAGCTTAGTGGCTAACCGCTAAGGTAATAAAGAGATTAAACCCTTCTGCAGGCCCCCATCCACTCCAAAGGGGGCCTAACCACTCACCCCCCTCTAGACTAATGCCCAATATCCCTATTAGCCAAATATGTCTAATATTAGTTTTGGGTATTAACCAAATAAAATTCAGATACTCCACAGTTTTGCAGCCATGCTTGAAGTATACATGCTTAAAGTAGAATGTTAGATGAAGTTTCCTGGACACGATACATAAAGCTTGGCCCCCTGCAGGCGCACTTACTAGAATTCCCTCCTATTGTCTCTATACGTTCCCCTACTGTACCTACCAATTAGATTGTAAGCTCCTCGGAGCAGGGACTCCTCTTCCTTAATGTTACTTTTATGTCTGAAGCACTTATTCCCATGACCTGTTATTTATATTATTTGTTATGTATATGATTACAACATGTATTACTACTGCGAAGCGCTGTGTACATTTATGGCGCTATATAAATAAAGACATACAATACAATACAGTACAGTAATTTAAAAATAAATTAAATACATTTGAAACATAAAACCATTGATTGTCACCATGGATTACTAAACTCTCTCAATGGAGAGAAAAGATATCCACATTGGAAATCAATATTAAGCTTTAATTTAAATAAATACATTAATAATAAAATTACTTTAATATCCCCCCCCCTTCATTATCTTTGTGGCTAACTGTTAAGGTAATGAAGGGGTTAACCTTCCCGCTATCCCTCGTGACGCCTAACCACCCTCATCAAGTGCATTTATTCCCATCACCTTCTATTCCCAAAACACCCAGTAATGTGCAATAGCCCTATTAGCAGATGTTTGCCCCAACAATTAAATATAATACACATTGCAATACAATAAAAACAAACACTAGCCATTCAATTTATTATTTTTCACTGTGAGAAGTGCAATCCATGGGTCCCTTGGCATTCTGATGTTACAGATATTGTTTATAGTAGATATGACTTTGGACCAAAAAGTTTGTATAAGTGGGCATTCCCACCATATGTGGAGCATTGTGCCTTCATTTTAACATCCTCTCCAGCATTTGTCTGAGGCATTTTGACAATACAGTATCTTAATTAATCTTTCAGGTGTGCAATAGCAGATTAACATAATTTTTTGTATGTTCAGTTGGTTGCTGATATATTGTACAAAGACGGAGCTCCAGAGTCAAGCAGCCATTTTGTTCGGCTGTCTGCATTCCATTTATTTTAATTCACAATTATAATTTTTTGGGAAGTCATCGGTACCAGATTTGCACTGAACTATGCCAACTTATTGATGAGCCTATAGGAAGAGTCACATATACTGTATGGTCACATAATTCGTTCAATGCAAATTTGATGTTCAAGTGGCTGGAAATGGTGAATGTTTAAAAATTAGACCAGCAAATTATTAGCTGAGTTCTTAACAATATTTGATTTGCAGATAAATAGATAAATATTATAATATGAAGATGTTGTTAAATATTATAGCAAATGTATGCAACTCCGCTGATGCCCATCATTCACACATTTGATTCGACCTGACATTTGATTTGCTCAGGGGTTTTAAGCCCTGAACTATGCGCTTGGAGGTGAGAGAGAATGCAGACAGCTTATTTTTAGTAAGTTCCAAGTGCTATATATATCCCCTCAAACGCACTTTAAAACAATGTGGAGATGCACCTATGAACAAATAATTCACACACCTAAGATAACTGGAACATATTCTCATCATATATGCTAATGACTCCAATTAGCATATTTCCTAGGTATTTCAAGGGTGCCATTTTGTCTCTCTCTTTTGTGAGCGAACCTGGCACTATGGCAGCTCTTTATTGATGATATACTATTCATCTGGAAGGGAAATACAGAAGGTTTGGAGCAATTTAAACGGTTCCTTAACTCCAATGCTATGAATTTAACCTTTTCAACGAAAAAATAATTCAATTTCCTGATCTTGAACTATTTATCGAAAATGACATGATTTAAACTTCAACTTATTTCAAACCAGACTATACTAACAGCTATTTGCATGCCAAACATAACCATCATCCTCAATGGTTCAGAAACATACCCTTGGGGCAGTTCCAGAGGAGGAAAACAAACTGCTTGCAGGATAGAAAATCCCTTGAGCAGTCAGAAATTCTCAAAGGTAGAGTTCAGAGAGGAAATATGATGTTGATTGTAAATTCAGCATTGGAAAGAGTTAAGAAAATTGATAGAAAGACCTTTATTCCAGAACTACTATACCGTACTTCTCAGGATAAAAGTTTTTTTCAACACAATATACAATAATAACATGGCACTGGGATCCTATACCTTTAGAAATCCTACCTAAAGGACCTGAACAAATTTTGACAAAAGCTCTGAATATCAAACAAGCAATAGCCCAAAGCATTCTCAGAAGGAAATCGAATTAGATTTTTTTTAAACAGACCAAAAGTTTTTTTTTCCCCCATGCATGCCAATCTGTAACAGGCTGCAAATGTTTTTATTCAAAAATCACAAGAGAGGAGTTGCAAATAAGGGAATTTATCAATTGTAGAAGTTCCAATGTGGTATATTTGCTGGAATGCCCATGCGGCATACAATATGTCGGGCAGATCATTCAGTTAGGATAAATTAATATGTTCGTAACATTAAAAAGGGTCTTGTTACACATAGTGTCTCTGAGTATTTCAGGAAGAATTGTACTATCAGGTGGAGATGGATGAATCCACCTACATCCGTTTTCTGTATTGTCTCGCATTTTCCCCCCAAAATCGATTTTGCAGTGTAAAATCCTCAAACGGATTTGGCCGATTTTTTAATCTGCATGGATTCATCAAATAACGCCATTGGATACAATACGTTGACAGATTTGTAGAATCCAATCCGCGGATTCAGCAACTTGTTGGCGGATTCTTACAAATCTGTCAACGGATTTCTGGAACCGCTGATTGGATTGTACAAATCTGTTAACAGAGTGCGGAGTCCGCGGAGTGTATTGGCAAAATAATAAAAAATCAGCAAAACGCGAATTGCCCTTTTTGAGATTGATCCTCTGATATCCGTGGACCAAAGGAACTGACTAATCCCATTGTGGATCCAAATCAATCCAGAAAAATCACCCATCAGGATTAAAATATTGAGGCATTGATTTGGTAGAATTAAACTGGAGGGGATGGGACAGAATAAATTCCATTTCACAGCGAGAAACACTATGGATCTAGAAATTAAAAACAGTGGTTTCTTATGGTCTCAAAATATGTGCTAACGCCAGCCTGGTGTAGGTGAACAAAGCACAGTATGTGCAATATTTCTACTGTTAAACCTGTTATATAAGCATTTGTAGGATTGCATATTAGTACTAAAACATGGGGTATTATGACTATTTTTACTTGCACCAATATTTTTAACGGATCTGATAAAAACTGTTATTTTTGGCAGTGCAACGTTGATGTATTGCGCGTTACAAATAACACATTTTTTGGCGATAATACCACATTGTTTGGTTACTGCAGCTTCGATATATGAAGTGTTTAGAGACTACTGAAAATAGTGCAATAGAGTCTTCATGACAACTTAGTCTGAGGTCATCATCCTTACAAACTAATTGTCCTCTGAAGCATAGTAAATGCATTAGCTCTATGGAGATATGTTTGCATAACAAATTATCTGTGAATGTGAACATTGCATGAATAATTCAGTTCAGTTTTTTATCTAGACACAATGGATGCTTAAAGCCCATCACACATTTTTTAAATCTTGCAAGCATTCAACTAAAGGATACCTTTCAAAATGTGTAACATGCAATTCTGCATGGATAGGACTGCTTTGTAGAACAACATAGCCCTCCCAGCTTAAAAAATATAAGTTCAAACATACTTGAACTTGAAGCAATAGGTGCAACTATTAGAGATATGCAAACTTGCAGTTTCTCTATTTGCAATTTTTTTGTGTGAATGTTGCAAATTTGTGAAATTGTGGAAAATTTCACTAGTAGTTTTCCTCCTAATTAAAAAAAATCACCTTTTGTTTCTAAAATTGCAACATTTCACAATTGTAGTCAATTGTTTTGTTTATTGCATTAAAAAAGTAAGTCAGACGACTACTTGTTGAAAATATAAAAGCGCAAACTGCTAATTCAAATATACAAGTGCAATACAAAACAAACTTACTGCAGCCTACAATAATGGTCATTAGTACCATGCAAACAATGGAAAACACACAGTGAAGGCGCAAATAAGTAAAAATTGTGATATTATGCAGTGCCCAAATAGTGAAAAGAAGCACTCACAGCCGGTCCACTGTAGTCAATGACCACAATGCAGTCAAGATGAAAAATGGCTGCAAACTGGTCCTCCTCAAATAATATACGAGAAGGACATAGTATAATACAGTTTAATGATACAACAGAACAGGGAAGAAAGAGAGAACACACTCATATTTTCCCAGTATGTTAAGCGCATGAAGTGTGGTAAGGGCACACTCTAGCCTCTCAGAATTAGGCCACAACCTCCGCTCTACTAGATCGGTGGTTCTTCTAGTACCTGGATGTCCAGAATCTTTCGACGAATGACATTAGTCCACAATGGTCCGCTCCACTCCCAATATCGGCAATGTTCCTGGCTGTCTCGGGACTTCCGCATCTGCGTGCGCACCACAAGTACGGTGTCCTAGTGTAGGAAGATGGCTGGTTGGTATGGTGTCCTCCGAGGACAAAAAAAACCTACGCGTTTCGCCTTTTGTCAGAATGTCGACTTCCTCTGGGGTTGTGGCTAATTGGGCACTGCACAAGATCACCATTTATACTTATTTTTGCCTTCACTGTGTGTTTTCCAGATGACTCTATGCTAATTTCTTTTTGTGAGCTTGGGCGTTTTTTAACGTTAGTTTTTTATTTCATCACATTTGTGCAGTATGGAAGATGGTTCGCCACCATATTTACTAAAGTGTTTGGGTACTGTACAAACCATGTCTTAAGGAATGTCATGCAGTTGCATAAGGTGTGCTACAGTCCTACACATCTACAGTTATTCTTCTACGGGGCTTATTCATTAAACTCCTACATTATTATTATTATTATTATTATTACATTATATTGTCAACGAACGAAAAAAAGACGGTGCAAAACAGCACTAAAAAATAATATAAATGATAACAATACTTGAAATAAATATTGCAGGCAGCCTGGCAAATACTGACTGTACAGTCAGAAAATGAACCACAGAGAAAAGAAAGAATTGCCGGCGCCAAATCAGTCCTTTAAATAATAATAACCAAACCGTCTCTTGAAAGTCCCAAAAGTGTCCTTGAACAAACAGGCAGTGAAGGGGTCAACGAACGGCTCACACCAAATAATAGTGCAATATGTAAAAAAGAGAAGAAAACAAACAGATAATGGTGCAGCACGCCAAAAAAGTTGACATTAAAACATTAAAAACTCACACATGACAAACATAACACACAATAACAGACAGACACTAGCAAGACTATAATCCTAACAAAAAGCTATTTATTAACATTGAAATACTGGGTCCGGAGGATACAGCACTTATGTCCAGAGGGGTAAAATTGAAACCCTACTTACAGGACAGTAGATGGTAAAGCAGTGAAGCTGAAGATCGCTCAGGTGCTCCTCTCTAATGATAACTGGAGCTCCTTTAGGGATTGCCTCGTGTGGGGGATGGATGTTGGGTCGCACGAAAACCTGAACTTCCGGGTGGATATGACGTCACACGCCGCGGTGTTACCGAAATCACTGCTCCTCTTCCTCTCCTTTCCCCCAACAGCCTGCACAACTGCTGCCAATATCCTCCACAAGCAAACAGACAGCTCTAAAAACAGAATAATCTACCAACGACGTTTAATGCACATGCGTGCACTTCCTGAGGAAGTGCACGCATGTGCATGAAACGTCGTTGGGAGCAGTTGTGCAGGCTGTGGGGGGAAAGGAGAGGAAGAGGAGCAGTGATTTCGGTAACACTGCTGCCGTCCGGGCTAAGGAAATCCAAGTCCACACGCAGAATAAATCAATAAAAGGGTAGTTTATTAAAGTGCATATACACTAAAAAGGTGCTACAGAGCGAACTCTGACGCGTTTCGTCCCTGCCTGGGACTTTGTCAAAGAGTATCAGGTACTATACATGATGATGTATATATAGTGAAACCTTGCTGCCCATTGGTTCACTGTAATTACTTGAGCAATTGATACCACAGGTGATAATTAAATATATAATGATTTACCAGGAGACATCATTCCCCTGATAATCAGTGGTATTCACCTACATAACATCATCATGGATAAACAGATGTATAAACAAGATACAATGAGACACAGAATATGGTTAAAAACAACATTTGTATACAAAAGACATATAATACAAGTACCTATAACTGAGTAGCACAAACTAGCAACAAACGTATATTATAAAAAGAGCCTAATCTAACTCTTACATATCTAAGATAAGAGCATTCAATATCTTTAGTCATATTTAAACATACATGGTAGAAAATATCTAAATCAATCTTAATATGTATATCCTATTCAGAGGATCCACTGTCCAATGTATAGGGATTCATGTATATGAAAAAATATATATTTAAATACTATATAATAACAAATACACCTAAATCAGTAATAAATATATCAAACTGAAAAAAGTATCAAATAAAATAAAATCTAAAAATCTAAATCTAAAAATCTATAAGGGCCAAATATGCGCACATTACACCACCCGCACGCGTCCATTAAATTTATTGTCCCTGTGCACACGCGCGCACATTACACCCCCTCCGCTCACCTCTCCCGGCGCTCCCCTCATCTCCATCCCCGGCGGGGGAACAGCCAGCGGACCCCCTTCCTCCCTCGCGGCGCCTCATCTCCATCCCCGGCGGGGGAACAGGCAGCGGACCCCCTTCCTCCCTCGCGGCGCCTAAGATGGCGGCGCAACCGGAAGGACACCCTTCTTCCCTCGCGGCGCCGAGTGAGAAGATGGCGGCGGCCGGAAGTAGATGTAGGTGTCGCGTGTGTGTCACTCTAGGTGACGTGTGTGTGTGTGTGTCACTGTGTGTCTGTGTGACAGTGTGTGTGTGTGTGTGTGTGTGTGTGTGTGTGTGTGTGTGTGTGTGACACTGTGTGTGTGTGTGTGTGACACTGTGTGTGTGTGTGTGTGACACTGTGTGTGTGTGTGTGTGATACTGTGTGTGTGTGTGTCACACTGTGTGTGTCGCCCCTCCTGCCTTTCATGCCCCCCCCTGCCTTTCATGCCCCCCCGCCTTTCACGCCCCCCCCCCTGCCTTTCATGCCCCCCCTGCCTTTCACGCCCCCCCCCCTGCCTTTCACGCCCCCCCCCTGCCTTTCACGCCCCCCCCTGCCTTTCACACACCCCCTCACGGCCTCCGGGCAACGCCGGGTATATCAGCTAGTATATATATATTATGAAAAATATTGTTATAACAGTATATAAACCATATCTAGTGAAAAACCACATAAATCTTGAATGTCATAAATTAAAAAAGTGTTCAAACCAAAAAGTGTTTTAAATCCCAATCTGTATTAATCCCCATTGGATCTAATGTGTTCATAATTTATTATTATTTTTCATAATATATATATATTTTTGGCCCTTATAGATTTTTAGATTTAGATTTTTAGATTTTATTTTATTTGATACTTTTTTCAGTTTGATATATTTATTACTGATAAGTGTATTTGTTATTATATAGTATTTAAATATATATTTTTTCATATACATGAATCCATATACATTGGACAGTGGATCCTCTGAATAGGATATACATATTGTTAAGATTGATTTAGATATTTTCTACCATGTATGTTTAAATATGACTAAATATATTGAATGCTCTTATCTTAGATATGTAAGAGTTAGATTAGGCTCTTTTTATAATATACGTTTGTTGCTAGTTTGTGCTACTGTACTCAGTTATAGGTACTTGTATTATATGTCTTTTGTATACAAATGTTGTTTTTAACCATATTCTGTGTCTCATTGTATCTTGTTTATACATCTGTTTATCCATGATGATGTTATGTAGGTGAATACCACTGATTATCAGGGGAATGATGTCTCCTGGTAAATCATTATATATTTAATTATCACCTGTGGTATCAATTGCTCAAGTAATTACAGTGAACCAATGGGCAGCAAGGTTTCACTATATATACATCATCATGTATAGTACCTGATACTCTTTGACAAAGTCCCAGGCAGGGACGAAACGCGTCAGAGTTCGCTCTGTAGCACCTTTTTAGTGTATATGCACTTTAATAAACTACCCTTTTATTGATTTATTCTGCGTGTGGACTTGGATTTCCTTAACCCGGACGGCAGCAGTGCACCGCCTACCTGTTCTATCTTTCAATGTTAATAAATAGCTTTTTGTTAGGATTATAGCCTTGCTAGTGTCTGTCTGTTATTGTGTTATGTTTGTCATGTGTGAGTTTTTAATGTTTTAATGTCAACTTTTTTGGCGTACTGCACCATTATCTGTTTGTTTTCTTCTCTTTTTTTACATATTGCACTATTATTTGGTGTGAGCCGTTCGTTGACCCCTTCACTGCCTGTTTGTTCAAGGACACTTTTGGGACTTTTCAAGAGACGGTTTGGTTATTATTATTTAAAGGACTGATTTGGCGCCGGCAATTCTTTCTTTTCTCATTATATTGTTAAATGGTTAAGATGAGATGTATTTTTCATGCGATTTGTTTTTGCACGGAAATTAATTATCCCAGTTCCTAATTACAAATGTGCAAAATTATGAAATATTGCACTTTTTTTGCTCATGAAAATGGCCTAAAATTAAAATATTTGCACACACACACTACATAATGTGAGATTTCAGGTGTAGAGGAAATCGTTTGTGAGTACAATGAGGGCTCATTTTTTATCTTGCTTGAAAACGTGTCTTGCCACAACCATTTAACAGTTCCTACAAGTCAAAACTATGCCAAAATTTTTTATTTACAGTAGTGGGATGGAGAAGCCTGTAGGTGTGGTCAGTCAAGAATCCACAAGATGCATTTCTTTTTAACCATAACATTTGCGTTGTTTTATTCTCCACAAAACAACTAAATATTAGGGCGACTGCCCCTCTAAGGCAAAAACACAAAGGATAAAATAAAGTCCTATTCCCCTTAAGGAAACTAACTAGACACTCTGGCCCTTTATAACTGGGCCGCCAACTAAGCTGATTACCAACCCCAAAACCTATGTTGCTATACAATATTTGGAAACAGTATATAAAGTCTTATCTGCATGTATTCTGGTCCAGCGTATCTGGTTTCTCCAGATGCAGGTGTTGAAGTCCTGCTGCTCCCAGGAAATTCTTTTGCTCTATCCGTGAAGGCTTCTCTGCTGTGTGGGGCTTTGGGTTCCCCACTGTTCCCAGGCAAAACCCTCTGGTGAACAAAGCCTGGATCCCTGCGGGCTGGAGCTCTGATCTCTGTGGTCCTCTAACCGAGACTCCAACAAGGACACTGAAAGTATACAACAAGCAACAAAGAAACCCAAAGCTACATACAATATGACAAAAATACACAGTGAAATACCAATATATTCTCTTGAAATAGGGTAATTTAGTTTAACCCTTTGGCCAAAGTGTCGTAAACCTTCTAGCCACATCAAGGCATGACCATTAGCAGGTCGTAACACTACATGAGTTAAAATTCTTATTTACCTCTATAATTAAGAAAAAAAAATGCACAAGAGCGCACAAGGGAAGGGATTAGTATTAATTTATTAAAACAAACACATAAACAGCTGAGGGGATCCAACCCCTCCTCAGCTCAATGGATTAACTGCCCAGAAATATAAACCATATATATGGTCTCTAAACATATAAAAATCTAACACAGTAAACCATACACAACATAAGAAAAAACACACAATCAATGTAAAATAAACAGAGAAAGTATTAACAGCCCAAGGGAGTTAAGGTTAAAACCGCCATAGAGAGCTATAATACTGCTGACAGGGGGAAACGAACACTCACACTGAGGCAGAGAAGGGGGACCTCTGATGGCCGTATAAGATCCGGATCACGGCATCAAGGAAGATGGAAACAGCCGCCTCTGGAGCCTCAGGCAAGCTCCGTTTCAGCCTCTCAGCAAACACGCGCAGGATGACCTGTCATGACCTCTACGCGTTTCGCACCACGTGCTTCGTCAGGACCTCCGTCAGGTCGGTGTGTCCTGGATTTAACTGGGTGTGTTCCTGACAAGTGGTTTTAGAATATCTTCCACCCAGCCAGAAATATTCTCAGTCAGTGTGCCAGATCCAGAGATAATAGAGCGCCCAGGGTTACCCTCTTTGTGAATTTTAGGGAGCATTTAGAATGTGCCAGGTTTTGGGTTAGCTGGTATCAGGTCCAGAATTTGTTCTCTTGTGTGGATCAGGAATGTTTTAATGATCCTGTTGAGTTCTCTCATATTTTTTGGTTGGATCCTCCTGCAGTTTGGTATAATACTTTGCATCAGAGAGTTGTCTGTGGTGTTCATTATGACCATTGCTCCTTCTATGTCTCTCCTCTCGATCAGTGTCAGATTATACATTTTTTTACATCTTCATGATACAGTATACTGTATTTTGAGCTAGATATCTCATGCATCCTCTTGTTCATCCTTATGTAGCCATGTATAAAAATGGTATACAGTTCTTTCTCATGCTGACAGTAAAACCTGGTAAGTATGCAGGATTGCCAGCATCAATCATGGAGGTTTGCCCTCACACCCTGGTGAGTTGTCATATGTATACAAGGGGAGTGGTAACATGCTCTGTGTCCACTATTAGTGACACAAGAGGTGTGGCTGTTTTCTGAGTCTATATAAGACACAGAACTGCCAAAATTAGTGTTGATTCAAGTGTGCTTTGTAGTGGTTGGAGTTCAAGTTCAAAGGGATCAGTAAGGTCCAGTTCTGGAGGTCTGCAGCAGTTAAGGCTGTCAGATATACCAAATAGAATCTACACTGTGATCAGGGACCTGACACAGGTGGTGATCTCCCTGAGGGGAGAGGTGACCCAACTCCATTGGGAGGGAAGGACCTTCTGAAGGGAGGTACAGCATAACGATGAGCTGCTAAGAACGACCACTGTGAGGGGTAGGCTGCTAAAGATGTCAATAAAGATACCCAGATTCAACAGACCCTTGCTGTATGTGTGGAGTCATGGCACAGAAGGAGGCACCCCAGAGGAGGTCCTCATCAGTTACATCCCCCTGCGGACGCAGAGATCCTGATGAGGTGGAGGCACTGCATCAGATGTGAGTAGGACTTTAAGCACACTACCTCAGATGCCTGTCTTGCTGATATCCCCATACCAACCCAGGGGGAGACTCAGGAGTCCTGTAAGCCAGCAGGTGCACCACAACATACATACATGTAATGGGGACCAGTCAGAACACAGGGGCCAATGTGAGATTATGTGGGTCTGGAAAAACCGTTACACTTACTATGGACAAAATGGGTATAATAACCTGCTCATTACTAGATAATGTAGAGGAAAGCTTGACCCACAATTCTTTAGAACATCTACTGTATGAATACAGTATGCAGTAGCTAAAAGAAAATATGTCTGTATAGTATAGTAAGCACACACAAAATCAAATAGGGTTTTTAAGACCAAGTACCATGTAAACAATAATAGTACACAGAAGATAATAGAAAAATACCAGCTTTAAAGCAGCAAAAAAATAGATTATACTGGATTATAATATCAAACTTTCATCAATATTTCAGTCCACAGAGGAGCCTGGAGGGTGGGGGAGGGGACCAAAACATTAATGTATGTTGGAGGGGGATCAAACAAAATGTGCACCTGTGTATTAAGTACTGTATGTAGAAATATATTGCTTATAAAGTAACATAATATACAAAAAAATGCCTTAAGTATATTTCTCTTATACCTGTTTGCACTGTGTTTCAGATAAACAGTAATAATTGTTGTAAACAAAAGTATTTTAATTACCCTACATCATACTGTGCGTGTTTTAGCCTGTTCCCCTTGTCACTGGAGACCAGGACTTTTAACACCTTTAACCGGGATCATTCAATAGGCAAAACAAGGTAGTGGAATTAAATGAGGTTTATTCAGGTAAACCCGTGTACACACAGTGTAATACAAAATACAGACAGAATACACACTTACTGGAGGTGAAAACTAGCCTCAAATAGGTGCAGGGTGCATGCTTCGGAAGGCATACCCTGACCGGGAAATCCTCTCCGGCTTCCTGGTCATCTTTTTGGCTAAAAACCTTAGCCGCAACCTCTACGTTCTATTCTCAGAACTTGGACTTCGTGTCTGACTTAGTGTCTGCAGGGCAGGCTTTCCTAGCTTCCGAAATGAAGCCGGCTGCTCTGCTATTCGTAACAGAGCAACTTTGAAAAGCCCGCCTGCGCTTCACCGACTCAAGCCACAGGATGGTCTGGTTCTCTGCCTTGGCCGTCTCCTTACATACCCTGCACTGTTCTATCTTCATCATGGAAGTAGAAGGAGTGACCAATCAGAGCATGGAAATTCCCTCCCACTAGCCAATAGAAACAAGGGCTCATCTCTTGGCTGACGTCAGAGGATGAGGCATGCCAAGCCGGCTCGATAAGCTGTGTGAGCAGGAAATAGGAATTAGCCAATGGGAAATGCGACTGCGAGCTGCATCTTTGTCACGGGAGACCAGGTTTATTAACACCTTTTAAACCGGGATCATTTGATTGAGCAAGACAAAGCAGTAAAATAAACTGTAATTTATTCCACGAAATGTATCACAATTTGCACTAAAAATACAATTACTGGAATCGGGGCTAATGAAATAAACTTTCTTGGAATTAAATATTAACAACTGAAATCTGTACGAGTCCTTTCCAATGACCGGGAGGTACTCACAAAAGTTCTGGAATGCAATTCAACATGCAATACCAGCCACAACCACTATATCCCGTTTTCAGAACTTGGCCCCTGAAAAGCGGGTCTTAGAAAATTTATTGAGTTGGAAATCCCGGAAGCCGTCTCGCGTCTATTTCTCACAGAACATCTTTTTCGTATCTTGAATTTGCCGCTGATAGTTTGGCGCTTGAAATCTGAGGTCCTGATTGGCTGCAAGGTTTCTTATAGGTTTTTGAGTCCCATTCAGAAACCACTACAGACAATCAGCGCGTGGGAATTTCCCTGCCAGCCTATCACCGATTTTCTTTTCTTGGGGTTGAGGAGGAGCGCAGGATAAGTTCGTGATATGTGAAAAAATAAAAATATATATAGTGCAGATGGTAGATCACTGCTAAAAAGATAATCAATAAATGAAATGAACTCACAAAAATCGTATTGTATTTCTGCATGTCAGAGATCCATCTCTCTCTGACTGGAGCCCTTTGTGTAGCTGGGGTCAGGATGCCTCTCAGTGGAGTGGATGATATGCAAGTGAAAGAAACCACAAATAGTGCATACTGTATAAACTATAAATATGTATTAGTCACAAATGTTAAGGAAACTCACATTTTCCATAAATTCAATGGGTGGTGGAGAGAACCGCCGATAGAAGGGTGGTGAGTGTAAGGCTGCTGCCCGGTGCTTCCTTTCACTTACACCTCACAGTGTAGTTCCGCATCAGTCTCTGCGGTCGCGATTTGCCAGTATTCTGATGCTGGGTGGGTACCTTTTTTGCTATTTATTATGGCCATTTGCAGTCACGTGACTGTACCTGTTTTGGCCCTGAAGAATTAACGTTGTGAGGGGTCACATACAGAAGCATGGATCCCCCTCAGCATGATCTTGCCAGACACTGTCCCAAGCGCTGCAGGCCTTTGCTTTTCAATCTGCGTCAGCGGAGACAGTAAATCTTGCTACATCTGCAGCAAGTCTATTTTAATACATTTGCA
Source organism: Ascaphus truei (assembly GCF_040206685.1). Lineage (NCBI taxonomy): Eukaryota > Metazoa > Chordata > Amphibia > Anura > Ascaphidae > Ascaphus > Ascaphus truei. Next base: position 158,028,149 of record NC_134483.1, on the reverse strand, counting down.
AAAATTTACAAGACATCATTAGTTACAGTAAATATAAATGATGAAATCAATTTGAACTACAATTTGACAAACGACTGCAGTTTACATTTTATTGTATTTTACTACAGCAATGGCTCTTCTTTAGGTGAAAGTTCAATTAACAAGTTGTGGAAAGTACCTGTACATACAGTTAACAAATAAAGTATGTCTTGAAATCCACAGTGACAAGCTACTGTAAAATATGTGCATCACATTCTGTCAAAACATATTAAACATCAATGTCTTGCAGTCCAGAGAGAGATAACCTAACATAACCCTTTCCAATACATCATTTATGTGCTTCATGAAATCATTTGAACTTAAAGGGAAAGGTAGAAAAAAATCTGAATAAATGTAGATTTAGGGGCCTATTCACGAAGCATTGATAAAATCAGTGCATTGGCACCCGACTTTGCATTGATTTATTGTGCACTAAAACATGAGGCCAAAAATAGTATTCACTAAGATGAACGCCATTTTTTTAAAGGCCGATAAAGAAATGAACTATTGTCCAACTAGTTTTTTTATCCGTGCTATTGCGCTATAAATCCTATAGCGCAGCAACTTACTAAAAAAATTGCAGCCTAGAAGACCTGCAGTGACACGTTGCGTTGATTGATTTTGATATTAGTGTCTGGGAGCAAGGGGTCTCCTGAACTGAACCACATTGGTTTCAGCCTCGGGGACCCCCTACTTCCTGAGATACGGGGTGCCCGTATCCTCTGTGCTTTTAAATCTCCAGTGTCACGTGACCTTGGGATTTAAATCCTGCACTGGGATACAGGCACCCCATAACAGGGCATCTATCTCGGGAAGAAGGGGTCCCCCAGGCTTAAATCAATGCGGTTCACCTCAAAGACCCCCTGCTCCCACACACTTGTATCAAAACACAAATAAAGTTTTGAAAAATTTGCATCGTAGCGGCTATCCGCTATGGTAATGAACCTGCTTTAATTTAATTTTTACCAATAGCGTGTGGGAGCAGGGGTCTCTTGAGCTGAACCGCATTGATTTCAGCCTCAGGGACCCCCTGCTTCCCGAGTTACAGGCCCCGGTATGGGGTGCCGGTATGTCCTCCATCATTTAAATCCGCTGTGATGTGACTCTAATGATTTAAAAATGGCAGCGATACCGGCACCTGATGCCCAATACCAGGGTCTGTAACTCAGTAAGGAAAGGGTCCCTGAGGCATAAATCAAAGTGGTTCAGCTTAGGAGACCCCCTGCTCTTACACACTATTAGTAAAAATGACATTAAGGCAGTTTCATTACCTTAGTGGATAGCCGCTAAGGCAATGAAGGGATTAGGCAAAATAGCAGGTTTATTGGTGGCAGAGGGGGTGAGTGAAGGGGGTACATGGCCCTTCAATCACTTCTCTGCCCCCAATAAACATTACAATATCTACTACCCACCAATACAAAACCCACCCTCCCCCGATACCCCCAACACCCCTCCCCCCATACAAACATAAAAGCATTTTTTTGTCTGCTCAGGATTGATACCAGAGGTGGCGAGGGTCTCTAGGTGGTCCCTGCGGGTGTCCGGGGACCCACAGGTGTCTGTTAGTCCTTGGGTGAGCCCCACGGGTGTCTGGGGTTCTCGGATGTCCCTGTGGGTGTCTGGGGCCCCACTGGTGTCCGAGGGTCCTTGGGTGGTCCCCGTGAGTGTTCGGCGGTCCTTGGGTGGTCCCCGTGGGTGTCAGGGGAACTCCGGGTGGTCCCCACAGGTGTTCGCAGGTTCCGGCTGGCCTGCGGTGTGAATTTTGTGCAGAAAACAGTGAAATACATTCAAATAAATACACCCCCCCCCCCCCCAATACATACAGTACAGCAATGGGCGAAATTACTGTTATCCAGACATGGATAATAGTGCATTTGCCATTTAAAATAAAACATAAACTTGCAGCGTAAAGTAAATAAAACTTGCACTTACCACTGCCAGTCTGCCAGGGTGAAGGCTGTCCTCTTCCTCATCATCGTCCTTTTCCTCCGTTGGCAGCAACAATACAATAAAAAATACAATCTAATGGCCCCAACTCCTTAATCACCTTAGCGGTTAGTAACCACTATGGTAATTAAGGGGTTAACCCACCCTCTCCCACTACCCACCTGGGAACCTAATGACCCTGCCTGGGGATGCTACCACCACCCTCCACCCCCACTACCCATTGATTGGCACAGTGTTAAAGCATGCCCACTATAGTAATAAATGGGCAAGCTAAAAAAAAAAACAGTCTCAAAATAAAACACATTATATAAAAAATATACACATTACAAATGCCAATAAATCAATTGATTGGCACAGCGGTCCACCATGCCCATATAATATGGGCATGATTTACCAATATCACAGTTAATGGTCAACCTAAAAAAAAACAATCAGCAAAAGAAACACCAAAAATAAACCACAATTAAAAAGCAAATACCAAAAAAAAACAGAAATGAAAAATAGAAAAACACCAAAAATATTCCATTATTAAAAATCTAAACACAAAAAAAATACCAGAAATAATTAAAAGCAAACAACCAAAATACATTTAAAAGAAATAAAAGCAAGCATTTGCCAAAAAATGCATTGCTTGCCTCTGTATGTATGTATAGCCCTAAAGAGGCATACATAAAAGTATGGCAATCAAAGGGCAATGAAAAAAATACAAATTAAAAAATACAATGAAAAAAATCCCTGCAAAATTAAAATAACATACATTCAATGGTTTTTCTTATCTTTAGATGTCTTCGCCCTCCAATTCCAGGGGTCTCAGGAAGCTCTCGAGCAAAGAAGCCATAATCTACGGTCCTCAGAATCTGTAAATTCTTTTCTTCTTTCTTTTCTTCTTTCTTTTCTTCATCTCTTAATTGTAATCCAAATGAGGGTCTTCTTTCTTCTTCATCATCTGTTTCTTCATCTGTACTGTCCATTGTACTTCAATAGTGAAGAGATGCTTCTTCTTCACTTTCTTAGCATCAAATGAGATGGTACAGGCCTTATATAAGGCCTGTGATGTCACATTTGACTGACAAATGATTCCCAGGCAATCTGATTGGCTGGGAAAACCATGTGACAATTTTTTTTTAGGATGTGACATCATGTAAATGGAGGGAAGATAGCCAATCAAATCTTTGCTTCCTTTCCCTTTAAGATGACGTCACCAAACCAAGATGACTGCCATCACATGTTACTTCAACCAATCAGATTGGAGATGTATATCCCCAATCTGATTGGTTGTAGTAAACCATGCGACAGAGTCAATTTTGGAAAGGATGCAACGTCACTCCCTTTGGATGAAGCAGTTGCTACTAGAAGCGGGTGTATGCTTATTGAAGAGAATAAGTAATACGGTAATCCAAATATATAAAAGGGCCGATGAGGGTGAGATGAGCTAGAATAGTTTCAGTGATGCATCCTGGTCTGTGGTGACGATTGCTGATGCTGTTCAGCAAAGTGTTTTGCTACTGAATGTCAGTGACTTTAAGGGGTCTGTTCTTGCAGCTGCAATGTTGACAAGGCAATAGGTTGCAGAATACAATATCCAATTTTTCCTTATTTTATATCTGAAATCACATCTATAACATTGCGTCTATTAAAATGTGCCACTTTGTTCTTTTTAAACAGCCAATCAGCGCGAGTTATACATTGTTTTGATTGAAGCGGAATTAATATAAAGCTGCGAGATCACACATGGGCCACAGTAATCTGTATTAAGCAGCCATTTTAGGCAGCGTGTAAGTCAGTGTTGTGGGAAGAGGGGGACAGACAGACTGGGCTTGGAGTTTGCAGGTAGGGACTTGTGGTAGGGAGTTGTTTCTGAGTTTTGATTGTGTTGTCTTTTCTTGTATTTTGGTGTCTATTTTTATTGTCTTATCAGTGTGAGAGTTATTTCTTGTGGTGTGTTTATAACTGGCTGCTTTTCCTGTTTTATTCCCCAAAGTGTTGTATGTGTGTTTGTTGGTGAGTGAGTGGGATGGAGGAGAAGATTGGGAGTGTGCGTTAGGTGAGTGGGCTTGGAAGTGGGCATGAGAGGAGTTGTAGAGAGAGGAGTGGAGTGAGGAGAGCTAGAAGTGTCAAAGTGGAAAAAAAGGTTCTCGGAAATAAAATGTAAGGTGAAGGAGAAAATGGCTGATTCACAGAGCCATGTAGCTGGGACAGGAGGAAGTCCCCCTAGGGCAGGGGTGCGCATAGTGGGGGGCATAGGATATTTTATGGGGGGCGTGGTGGTTTCAGAGGCTCCGCGCTCTTCCCAGAGACACTTAAATTAAATGCCGGGGAACCGAGCGAGGCCTCTGCAACCTCAACTTACTGGGATTCAGCCAGCATCTGGATGTATCACCATGGCAACGTGGCATCATTTGACGCCAGTGGGTCATGTGACTTGACACGTCACCATGGTAACGCGCGTCAAATTACACTGCGGGGTCATGAAACAGGACGACCCATGGCTTCATGTGACGCCGGTTCACCGGCAAGGGGGGGTGCGAGCGTTGGGGTTGACAGGCAGTGGGGCGCTGCGCAGAAACGTTGTGCACCCCTGCCCTAGGGCACTCCAGTTATTGGCTATTGAGGACAGGCTAGCACTGTCATTTACCCAGAAGCTGTCTATGGGCTGCAGGGGGGACGGGACATTGGATCAATTGGACCAATTGAGTTTGAAGAGGAGGCCGCTTAGTACCATGACGTGATTCAATTTTATAATAATTTTTGTGCCAATTCAGCATTTCTATTTCTAGTCTGAACATAATGGGGATGTACGTCTAGTAGTGCAGCATCAACGCAATTTCCCTTTCAATACCAGAATACTAATATCATAACCAATTTTATTTTCATTTATATTTAGTGGCTTATGATATTGGTGGATATTTGCGCTTTTAGCCACTTGTACCCTAAGGGGGCTATGCACTAAGCAGTGATAAGTCGTTTTAAGATCGCAAAGTGCTTTTAGAACGTGATATTGCGCTCAGCGCGATTCACAGAGCAGTGATAACAGGGACATTGCGCTCTTAAACAGGCTTTTTTCAATATTTTTTTCCAAGTCCCACAAAGCTTGTACGATCAGCTGAATGCGCTGATTTCTTCCAGTCTGCGCGATTCTCAAAGCTACGATAAGTGATCGTGCTTTAAAAATGCGCCGAAAAAAGCACGCCAGGTCAAGGCAGGTGCAAAAGGAGCAGGACTTAGAAACATTTCTTTGTTTACCTTTTTGCAGGCACACCATCCATACAACAGGCAGGCGGCTTTCACCGGGTGATCCCCATCCCCGCGGGCCTGCGGTACCAATGGTGTGCCCCCCAAAAAGAAACAATATTTGTAAATAAATACACCCCTGCTCCCGCCCCCTAACACATACACTACAGCAATGGGCAAAATTACTATTATCCCAATATGGATAATAGTGCATTTACCCATTTAAAATACATTAATCACAATAAATACAGTAAATACATATTGCACTTACCTTTTCCAGGCACCCACGATGAAGGCCGTCTAATTCCTCATCCTGCCCATGTCCCCCATGGTTGCATCTCTTACAGGCAGGTGCTGCTCAGTAGGATTCACACAGCGCGAGTCTGATTCAAATGCAGGGACCCCCACTGTGTCAATCACGATTGGCCATTACAAGGTGCTATGGAATGTCCCGCAGAGGGTCCCATGCTCGCAGACGCTGTTAGATAGGAAAGACTGCATCTGTATGTTGACACTTGAAAGATCTACTGCTGCGGCTCATTTTATTCTAAAACATCGCCGCTTTTTTCCTGGCTTTTTTCTCGAATGCGACGCACTTCACCGGGAGCATGCCGCATTCATTTTGCGTTCTCAGCCACGGGTCATGCGCGGTTGGCGCGCGGTTTATGCGTTTATTGAGAATGGTTCGGATTTAATAGGTTGCAATTCTTCGCGTGTCCGCCAGATGGCAGATATTCATGAATTGTAATGCGCATGCGCTTCAGTAATGTGTCGACTTGCAGGTGTTTCGTTTAAAAAAGATACCACAGTGTGCTATTGTAAAATGGCCTTGAGACTGAAGGAAGAGGTTGAAATAATGTATCAATTTAGGCTTTTCATATTAAAGAAAGACAAAGACCAGTTTCTGTTACAGTATTCTCCAGAGAGCCGCCGCCATGAGTGTTCAAGTGCAGCCCGTTTTCCAAAAACCCGACAGAAGTTACGCGTATTTGATATGGGCCGCGATTAATGCAACAGATGATAAGATGGCAACAGTTGTTCAAATTTATCAGTATTTTATCGAAAACTATGACTTTTACAAATTTTTGCCAGCTCCTCATACGTGGAAGCGTGCAATAAGAAAAAAGGTTATGTAGCGATCCCTGTTTTTACCATATTGAGCCACAATTTGTTGGAGGGTATTGGTGTGTATCACCGGCTTTTTCCTGTATCTATGATCATGCAGACGGCAAAAGGCGAAGGGTCGTGTTAAAACCAACTAAGAAACGACAGTTGCTGCCAAGCAATGCACCGGCACCGGTTTCCGATAACGGTCCCTGAGCCTGAGTTGGATTTCGCGTGCAGTTTCGATCAAGTTTGCATGTACCTAAGCAATTTCCAGCCTCATCAGCTGACTACAGGTGGACTAGTCCCGCTGCAAACTATCGACGTGGATGATCAAGAACACTGGACTGGCAGTGGACCGGCGCCGGCGCCAGCTTAATGGAAAATTCTATGCTGAGTACTGTTGCCGTATTATTTTCTGTGTTTTTTTATTTTGACAATACAGTATCAATATTGGTGCGATTCAAAAGTCAAGCAATTCTCCTGTAAGCAATATCATTGGCTGACCGGCTTCTACAGTACTGTGCTGCAGATACTGAACAATTGGTGGAACGCTAGGCACATGCGCATTGGAACCTTCTTGAAACGCATATGCGTGTCATTACAACAACGGTAGGCGCATATGCATGTGAACAGGAGACGCCCCCCGAGAAAATTATTGGTGGGACTGGCTGGGAACTTCTTTAGGGAGCTGACCATTACAGTAAAACTTTTCTTTTTGTTTTTCCTCAGAAAAGAAAACAGCTAATGGAGGGATTTCGATGGCTAATATCGCTTTGTGTAACAATGCCTGCACATTGCTGAATCGGATTTAAAAAGCCACGTACCGGAGTCTACAGTTTAGTGGCCATTGTTATTGATTAGGATAGAATACTGTACCTGAAACAGTATGCTGATGTTTTCCGGCCGTACAGTATACAATACTTTATTATATACAGTATACTGTGTAATAAACCCGAAAAAATAAAAACTATGCATTTATTCTAAATGTATTACAGTGCCAGTACATACAGTACAGTACAGTACAGTATGTGTCGTCTATTTTTTTAATACTCTTATACTGAGCATGCCTACAGTACAGGCATACCCCGGTTTAAGTACACTCACTTTAAGTACACTCGCGAGTAAGTACATCTCGCTCAATAGGCAAACGGCAGCTAACGCATGCGCCAGTCAGCACGTCCTGAACAGCAATACTGGCTCCCTACCTGTAACGAAGGTGTGCGCAAGCGGGGAGACTGTTACAAATGCCTTATTTACATCTGTTCTGCATGGGTATGACGTTTGCAGTACAGTACATGCATCGTTAAGTGGAGAAAAGGTAGTGCTTCACTTTAAGTACATTTTCGCTTTACATACATGCTCCGGTCCCATTGCGTACGTTAATGTGGGGTATGCCTGTATACAGTGCAGTAAGTCTCGACATTCTAGAAACACTGTATTTTGTTACAGTAGCAAAGGAGCCAATGGAACAATGTAAAACAAATAAACATGTTCTTTTATTGATGGAGTAAGTACAAAAACATTTATTTACAAATACTGTACAATGTAGAAACATTATAAGTGCACAGCAATTCAAAACATCAACAGGTGTATGGTTTACTGCTACAGTAGTGAAAACATTTATGTATGAAAGTAAAAACATTTACAGTCAGTCAGTATGGTTTACAGTCACATGTTTTAAAAACAAATTCTTTATTCATAAAATATACAAAACGCAACATCACCTTTATTAAAGAACGGCAAGTCAAAACATATACAGTGGGATGGTGTGCAAAACAGTCTGCACCAGTACAGTCCTCGAAGGCAGCAAACAGGCCCGGTTTTCAGGGTAACCTTTGAAAACCGTGCCTGTTTGCGGCCCTCAGGTACTGGAATTGTGCAGGTCTTGTGTGTGTGTACAGCAAGTTAAAACATTTCTGTATAAATACAAGTTAAAAAACACACAACAACATCTCCTTTATTTAAGTACAGCAGGTCAAAACATGTACAATACAGTTCAGCACAACAGTATGGTCTTACCTGTGATTAAAACAAATCTTTATTCATAAAATACAGTATACAAAACGCAACATCTCCTTTATTAAAGAAACATACAGTATACAGTACAGTGGGATGGTGTGCAAAACAGTCAGTCAGGCCTGCACCACTACAGTCCTCGAGGGCAGCAGACAGGCCCGGTTTTCAGGACAACCTTGAAAACCGTGCCTGTTTGTGGCCCTCGGGGACTGGAATTGTGCAGGTCCTGTGTGTGTGTGTACAGCAAGTTAAAACAGTAAGTTAAATACAGTTAAATACAGTTCAGCACAACAGTATGGTCTTACAGTTCCCGTGATTAAACCATAAAGTCGACCACATTGTCCGTCCATGGCCGATTCCTTGCATGGCGCACAACGCTATTAATGCAGTCTTGAACGCCTTTCATTACAGGATCTGTAATTGGATAAAAGCGCCACATTTCATCCAGAATGTTCTTTCTTAAATTGGCAGGAAGCGCTTTTTTTACGCGATTTCCGTCGTAGTTCACTCTGAAGGCCCAGTCGCAGTACAACGAGTAGGGAACATGGTGCTTAAAAAGTAACAAGGCATACTTGAGGGTGCACCAGCACTCATCACCCTATACTTCTCCTTGAGCGCCGGTGGCAGATCGCACAGGGTGATGTCGGGCACCGTATCGATGCGAGCGAATGTAGGTCTTCTGCGAGCGGGTGTGCTTGAGGTGACAGGCGATGGTAGGTTGTCTGGGAGGAAGCTTTCCTCCGGTCTTGGTCGCCGTGTTGTCTCCTGGCGTGGTCTTGATGTGGTTGTCATGTCCTCCTCAACGGCATACATGTGGCGTGGTGTGGCGTGTGGACATCTGGGTGGATGGGTGCAACGGAGGATGAGATGGGGGTTCCATGGAGAGAAGCGGCAGCGACGTCGAAGAAGGGTGGAGGAGGTGACCTGTGGATATCCGGTAGAGGAGAAGCGGCAGCGTCGTCGAAGTGGGATGGAGAAAGTGACCTTTGGATTTCCGGGTGAGAAGCAGCGTCGTCTAAGAGCAAAGGAGAAAGTGACTCGTGGATTTCAGAGGCTGCAGCGTCGTCGGATAGAACCGGAGAAGATGGCCTGTGGGTTTCTGGGTGGGCAGCGTCAGCGTTGAGGACGAGGGGTGGAGAAGACGGGCTGAAGATTTCCGGGACAACGGCGGCAGAGTCGTCGAAGCGTATGTGAGGAAGTGGTCTGTGGATTCGATGGGTTGGCTGCCAATCGTTTTGCGTCGAGAGTACATCACCGTATATCTTCTTGACATAATAAGGCTGACGTCTATGAAAACCCTTAGCCTTTGGGGTCAGCAGAAGGTTTTCTTTATTGGCCTTAGCTTGTCGCTTTTGCCTTGGCGTGGAAACGGCAAACCACCTTTCGCTTTTTCTGCATGACAGGCACGGCAGAGGCGAGTGGGTTTCTGCGTCTGTAGAATCAGGGTTGCTCCATGGAAGCAGGTGGCACAATGCAGTATCTGGACAAGGGCAAGTTCAGATAAAGATCATCGAGTGGTGGGCTATGTAAAGTGTGTAACCTTTTATGCATGGCAGCGAGGTACAGGTGTTGAAAGTGGGCGTACTCTAATGTGAGTCATTACCGTATAAATACACCATCCATTTTGTGGATTCACTGCACATTGAATACACATTGACTAAACATCGAATATACATTTTTGTGTTTGTATTTCTTACTACTCGCTGCAATGGTTGTTAAAAAGATTTCGACGATCTCAGCATGCGAATTAAGGAGATGTACACGAGCGGACACCGAATTGCTGCTATCCAATGCTGGTTAGCTACTTCTGGCCTCGTTGTGCCAGCAACCACCGTGAGCTATCATGCACACGGAAAAACCAGAGAATGCAAAAGGGCACCAAGGGTAACTAACGCGTAAGTATATTTATACAACTTAAAATTTTTTTTTATATAAAATAATGTACTGTAGATCTACAGTACTATATCTAATATTTTTGTTATTTCTGTAGATTTATATTACAACAGTATATATATTTTGTATATTTATATTCATATGACAACAGTATATATATTTTGTATATTTATATTACAACAGTATATATATTTTGTATATTTATATCAGTACAGTATATATATTTTGTATATTTATATTTATATTACAACAGTATATATATTTTGTATATTTATATTTATATTACAACAGTATATATATTTTGTATATTTATATTTATATTACAACAGTTTATATATTTTGTATATTTATATTTTTATTACAACAGTGTATATATTTTGTATATTTATATTTATTACAACTGTATATATATATATTATATTTATATTACAACAGTATATATATTTTTTATATTTATATTACAACAGTATATATATGTTTTAGATTTATATTTATATTACAACAGTATATATATTTTGTATATTTATATTTATATTACAACAGTATATATTTTTTATATTTATATTACAACAGTATATATATATTTTATATTGCTGCATATTAATAGAACAATATATTGTGTACTGTTGATCTACTGTCTCCAATATTTTGGTTATTTCAATTTATATTTATATTACAACAGTACTGTATACAGTATATATTTTTTATATTGCTGCATATTGATACTGTAGAACTGTGCTTGAATACTGTAATGCTGTGCTTGTGGCCTATTGCACTGTAACTCACCGGAATGTTTTTCTTTACATTGTAGGGAGACAACTCTTCTGGTGGACAAAATAAGTGAGCAGAATGATGAGAGGAGTGCATTAAGGATCAAATACACTCACAATCTGACTGTGTCCGAGAGCAGCATAAAGAAGATGAGATGTAGCATTGGATGGAAATATGGACGTGTGAGGTTAGTAATGGACAGTACAGGAGGTAAAAGTGTTGTTTATGAAACTGTACTGTACCTCTAAAATTATTTATTCCTTGTCATTACAGAGCGTACCCCATGATACGGGACGTAAACAAAATAAAAAGAGTGGTCCAGGCCCAGGCATGGATCGACAGCGGGGAGACTTTCCAGGATTGCATCTTCACTGACGAGTCTACTGTGTCGCTGGAGAGATTTGCAAGCTTTGCATTCCACAAAAAAGGCAGCATATCTATGAAGCCACGGCCAAAACACCCCGTGAAGCTGCATGTGTGGGGTGCCATCTCTAGGCGTAGACCAGGATGCATTGTCATCTTTGAAGGTAAAATATATAAAATATAATGTAGCCTTATGCACTGTACTTTCCTAGTGTAACCTTTCTGTATGCACTGTACTGTACTATTGTGCTGTTTTTTGAGCACTTTTCTTTTCTTGTTATAGGAATCATGAATTAAGCTTTCTTCCAAGACAAAATTGTCCCTGAGATAGTGCAATACATCACACGCGAGTTCCCGAGTGGTCACCGTTTCTACCAGGACAACGATCCGAAGCACACCGCGTCAACAGCGCATATCCTTGAGCGCAGTATCAACTGGGTGAAGACGCAAGCGAAGTAAGTGCGGTAACCGTGTCTCATTTTTTTCCCACTGTTTTTACTGTGTACTGTATCTCTTAAACTAATTGTCCTTTTTTTCCAATGACAGATCGCCAGACTTCAATCCGATCGAAATGGTCTGGCATCAGCTGAAGGACCATATCCGGAAAGTGGTGAAACCCTCCAAAAAGGACGAGTTGGCGAAAGGCATAATGAGTTTTTGGAACAATGTACTCACCGTGGAATGCTGCAATAAATATTTAGACCATATTGCGAATGTGTTGCCCATTGTGATCACCCGTAATGGGCAAGCATCAGGAAAGTAGTACTGTACTGTAGTATTGTAAGTACAGTATGATACAGGTAAGTATGGCACAGATTTTTTCTTTCCTAATAGTCAGAGTATACAGTAGTTACTCACTCAAGCAAGCATGCAGTGGTGGGCGAAGTAACAGGCGCATGCGTAGTAATCACCTGCTGTCAAGCAGGAATGTGATTGACACCAGACACACGTTCAACGGAATGGTGTGGGAGAGATGTCCTGCATTGTAGAGAAGATAAGAAGTTGAAATACCTTGCAGTGCAGTTAATTATCCTGAGCGAGGGGAGAGCGCTGTATTTTCAAATGAGACATACTGTACAGCAGCACAGCACTGCAAATGCATGTACAGTATACTTTAAATATGCAAATTTACAATTACTGCGCGCGCACACACAGACTGTGTACTGACGTAGGTTGAACCGCGAAGGTATTAGACTTCCAAGACAACAGCTCGCAAACGCCCCTCTGAGTTTTTACACGGCATTGCAGTATTGCAGACAGAGAGAATAAAATGCTAATATCACGAGCGCTAAAATAACGCAGTTCACTCCGGGCGAAAAAAAAAAAAACGCACCTAACCAGGATAATCTGAGAGCCGCGGATCTAGCCGACTTAGACTCAGGTCGGCCGCCACTGTAGCTGATATAGCTTAGTAACTTATGTTACACAGTACGTAATGTGTATTTATTTTAATTTGAATATGCTCATTGGCTTTAGCTTTAGGCAACACACATGCACAACCCATCTGTAATTCATGTGTTAATTGGAGTGGACTTTATAGTTAGCCAATGTACACGTGTTAGTGCATCTCTGAGCAATGAAAATCAACAAATATAGCTAGAGTAAATTGTGCTAGTTAGTCGAACGGTCACTATTTGTATTTAATTTGCTTTGTGGATACCCATTAAATTGAGGAAAACTAACAGACGTTATCTATTTGGGAAACGTCACGTTAGCCCAGATTTAATGGAGCTCTGTGTATCTACTGTACCCTATGTTTATTCTTCAAAAAATGCCTATTCAGGGTAAGTTTGCATCTTTGGGACCAGCTATAGTACCCATAAAGTTGATAGCAGCAGGGCTGCTGTTTGTTCATCAATTAGTTGCTGCATCATTTTTAAAGAGCATTCATCCATTGTTTTATGCCACATTTTGGGAAATTCCACATTATCCAAACCGTAATTTGGCATTTTCATAAGGCGTAAGACGCTAAGGATTCTCTGGAATTTGAAGGCTTGTTCCAAGCTCATCTTATCCCACCAATACCTTGTTTTAGTAAAAAAACAGTTTTTCCAAATCATGAGCAAGAACATCAAAATCCTGATGTACAACACCCATATTATCATTCTCAAAAAGGAATTACATTTGCTCTGTTTATTGGAACTAGTGCTAAATTTCAAATAAACCAGAAGCGCCATAAGAATACAAATATATATACACATATACACATGTAGCACACTTTACCCCACGCCCTGGGAGATGTGTAGCTACGGTGTGTGTAGGGTGCAATACCTGGTGGCTCACAGGAGGCCTGAGCCTCTGCTGCTGGGAGCCTGGGGTGTATCCTGGAACGATGCTCGGTAGCGCCTCCACCGTTACGGGATTCTATAGTGTAGAATGACCCCGTTACAGGACACATACAATAAACAATACACAATGGTATACAGCAGGCCTGCACAACATATGGCCCGCAGGCCGCATGCGGCCCGCCTGGCCTCTCTGTGCGGATCGTGATGAGATTTAAAAAAAAAAAAAAAAATTAAAAAAAAAAAAAAATGTAGGCGATTCCCCGCGGTCCCGGGGGTGATGTGAGGTGCATTAAGATGAGGTGCAGGGGAGGTGAGGTTCAGGGGAGGTGAGGTGCAGGAAGGGTGATGTGAGGTGCAGGGGGTGAGGTACAGGGGTGATTGGAGGTGCAGGGGGGGTGATTGGAGGTGCAGGGGGGGTGATTGGAGGTGCAGGGGGGGTGATTGGAGGTGCAGGGGGGATTGGAGGTGCAGGGGGGGGTGATTGGAGGTGCAAGGGGGGGTGATTGGAGGTGCAGGGGGGGTGATTAGAGGTGCAGAGGGGTGATTGGAGGTGCAAGGTGGGTGATTGGAGGTGCAGGGGGGTGATTGGAGGTGCAGGGGAGTGATTGGAGGTGTGGGGGGGTCATTGGTGGTGTGGGGGGGGGGTCACTGGAGGTGCAGGGGGGGTCACTGGAGGTGAAGGGGGGGTCATTGGAGGTGAAGGGGGGGTCATTGGAGGTGCAGGGGGGGTCATTGGAGGTGCAGGGGAGGGTGGTTGGAGGTGCAGGGGGGTGATGTGAGGTGCAGGGGGGGAGAGTGATGTGAGGTGCAGGGGGGGGAGAGTTGTGTGAGGTGCAGGGTGGGAGAGTGGTGTGAGGTGCAGGGGGGGAGAGTGATGTAAGGTGCAGGGGGGGAGAGTGATGTGAGGTGCAGGGGGGGAGAAGGATGTGAGGTGCAGGGGGAGTGGGATGTGTATGGTGTGCAGGGGGGGTATTGTGTGTTTGTGGAGAGGGAGTATTATGTGTGTGGGTGTCTCTCTGTCTCTCTCTCTCACCCTCTCACCCTCTCTCTCTCACTCTCTCTCTCTCTCTCTCTCTCTCTCTCTCTCACCCTCTCTCTGTCTCTCTCTCTCTCACCCTCTCTCTGTCTCTCTCTCTCAACCTCTCTCTGTCTCTCACCCACACTCTCTCTGTCACACACTTTGGATCTCTTATTTACCCTATATATCTTAACTGCCCTATACCTACAACGAAATAACCTATACTGCTTTCTTCTAGATCTAACTCTCGAGCTTCACACGGAAGACATCGGAATCCCACCTAAACCAGAAGAAAGGCAAAGAACACCTCCCCTCCAATGTATAACATTGCGGGAATGAGGGTACCTGGACATTGAAGGACTGCGAATCAGGTAGGATCCCAGGCGGCATTGCTGCTTTAAATATTGGGAAGTGGGGGCATCCAGACACTGGTTAAGGGGTTCAGGAAACTAGTCATTCACACCTGGCTTTTTTTCTAAATCCGACATTTACACACACACACACACACACACACACACACACACACACACACACACACACACACACACGCACACGCACACGTAACTAGGACTAATTGTAGTATAATGTAATAGAATAAATAAATTTATGTCAAAAACGAATGTTCTTACTAGGAATTTATTTTATTTATGTATTTTTTTAAAGCGGGGCGGGACTAGGGGCGGAGTTGGGGGCGGGGCTAGGGGCGGTGTTGGGGGCGGGACTAGGTGGCGAGTAGATTTTTGTATGCAAATACAACTGGGGAAAGGCGGGGTTGCAGACCTGCCTAAGACATGCAGATGAGCATACAGTTGTATTTGCATATTTGCTTTCCTGTGGAGGGTTTTTGTCACTTTTTTTACTCACCATAACTTAACTCAGTATTATGGTATAGCCTATCCCATAGCCTCTCATGCATACCCAGTTAAAATCAACCCCACACTGATGAGACCCATCAAGGTCGAAACAGCTGTCTGTGGGTGGTTTTCTGGGTATGCACCTTAACCCTGGCTGTGCTCAAAGCTGTGACCATGTTAAAAATGGTTTTTGAGGCAAAAAGTGACACTGTGTGCTCATTTGCATGTCATTTCCCAGAAACCCTTGCTGCAGTGGAAGTGCTGTATGCTGGGTGAAGATGGGGAAAGGTGGGGTTGCAGACCTGCCTAAAACATGCAGATGAGCATACAGTTGTATTGGCATATATATATATATATATATATATATATATATATATATATATATATATATATACATACCCCGCATTAACGTACGCAATGGGACCGGAGCATGTATGTAAAGTGAAAATGTACTTAAAGTGAAGCACTACCTTTTTTCCACTTATTGATGCTTGTACTGTACTGCAATCGTCATATACATGCATAACTGATGTAAATAACGCATTTGCAACAGGCTCTATAGTCTCCCCGCTTGCGCACAGCTTCGGTACAGGTAGGGAGCCGGTATTGCTGTTCAGGACGTGCTGACAGGCGCATGCGAGAGCTGCCGTTTTCCTATTGGGCGATATGTACTTACTCGCGAGTGTACTTAAAGTGAGTGTCCTTAAACCGGGGTATGCCTGTATATATATATATATATACAGGGCAGGGGCTAAACAAGAAAATGAACCTGCATCGCCACAGCATCACACGCGGTACAAGAGACAGTCCTGTTGGCGAACATTTCTCTGACTCTGGCCATAAGATGAATGATCTGAGGGTTGCCATACTCAAAGGTAATCTTAAAACCCCGAAAGAGAGACGGTTGCATGAATACAAATTTATGCAACTGTTCGGGACACTTAGCAGTGGCCTAAACAGAGATCGAAATTTTATGAGTCATTACTGACACTAGTGAACTCTCGTCCCATGAGTGCTAAAGGCCATGTCTGTACACACTGTGCTATATGTATGCACACACAGCTGTCTCTCACACATACTAATACTCCTTGTTTTTCCATCCCTATACACCAATAGGGACCACTAAGTATCCACACACACTTTTAGTTGTGCTACAAACTCTCACATTTCCACACCCACCCACACCATTTATATCCACTCCCACTCCACACACACCTTGTGTAAAGCACTGTATATACTGTGGGCTCCCCATTAATTTTTATTCACACTGATACACATACACACTCTTTCTTCACTTGCTTTCATTAACCTTTTGACACCTCTAGCCATAAATCTCATCCACACCGGGGGAAGGAACAGCACAGATAACATTCCAAGAGACACTGTTTTTAAGTATACCTTTTGCTTCATTCATTGTAACATCGCCGGAAGAAGAGATCAGTGTATCTCGAAAGCTCGCACAAATAAAAGCATTTAGTTAGCCACAGAACGGTATCATCTATTTATTTTTTGATTATATATATATATATATATATATATATATATATATATATGACCTCTAGTGTGTTTACTTGCCAAAAACCCTGATGAAGCATATTACACATGAAACACATTGAAGTTTGGCGTTAGAGACACGTTGTGACGTTGCACTACTGGCTGCCACAGCTGTGTGCTCATTTTATAGTAGGACGTTTGTGGTGGATCATGAGATGCTTGAAGGTTACTTCTACAACTACAAGGTTTGATATAATTTAATAAAGATGAGGCCTTGTATCCCCATATAAGATATTATGTCTTTATTTCGTTCAAAAGGCGGGGATAATCTAGGACTTGCACAGGTCATGATAACTTGTGCACTATTTTCTGGAACCACAACGTCACAGATGAATGGAAACAGGCACAAGATATATCTATATTATATTAAATATATGTAATCGATAGGCACAAAAGGTTCATATCAGAAGAAGAAAACAATTCAAACATCTATCTGCTTTAGAATACTCATGGGCCATATACTTTCCAGCGTGGAAAAATTCCTAGTAGCATAATTGAGATCTGCCCACACAACCTAATTTATTCCTTAATTTGTTCTTTATTGGCATTAATGGACTGTTTCTCACTTTTGGAACTGGACATATGTATAAGCCTATGTACCCTTTTCTCCCTAACCATAATATAATTCTGTAGTAGATTCTGCTTTTTAACCCCTTTTTACCAAAGGGGTGTGCCACGCATGGCAATGCAATATATTAGAGCCCTTTTGGCAGTGAGAGGTTAACCACTTAAATACAAGAAGCATTATAATCACTGATTTTATTGATAGGCTATCTGCAAACAAAGTTTGAAAGCAGGAAATTAATTTAAAAACCAGCACAAAATCCATAACCTCAAAATCACAGCATGGCATTTTAATTGAAGTTCAAAATTAATTTTGTTTTAATTGAGTTTCAATATTGCTGCATGCTTTGGTCTTTCTAGATGTTATATATATACATTTATGGATCCAGATAGTATTTCGATCTATCTAAGAAAATCATACTTGGTTTTATGATATTTATTATAGACAGGTCAATTTCCAATCATGCGGTGTAATATAATCAATAAAACAATGTAAAAAATAATTAGAGATGTGCAAAGTATTCGCCGACATTCATCTTCGCCATGAATGTGGCCTCTCTGCTGCGGATATTCGTCGGTTGATAATAAAAAAGCTAATTTATCTACTTTCGTTCAATGCAGATAGTATTGTGGGCTGCCCCATTCAATCTGAGATCTGAAAGAAAGACCTAAGTGATATTATATTCCCTGAAACCTACCTGGAAAAAACATGTGGAGAGACACTTGTGCACATAAAGGAGCACATCTGAAAAACCAGGTATATATACTAAAAGGATTAATTTAAATATGCATTGCCTATCCTATTAGTATATTGTTGGACTTTGAACTGTAAGACCCACATAAGAAATCACAATAAGATACAAACTGGGTAATATATTGATACTGTGGAATCATGACCCAGTAAATGATGGGTTAGCGTTTTAATACAGAATAGGGTTAGTTTGAAGAATATAAGCAAAATATCGTATCTAGGTATAGGCAAACACAGCTGCGTGAAAAGTGCAAGAATTGCACAAGTTCTATTGATAATTGATCGTGCCAGAAGATAAAGATGTTTGCTACTGTACCTAACCAAGCATCTGCTAACATATGAACAAAGCCACCCAGACCTCTTGGCTAGCCACAGAAAGAAGACAACAGGAAAGTGCTAACAGAAGAAAAAGCTAGGGCGCAGGGAAATTAAATATGCATGAGTACGAATGACGTGAGAATGAAGTGCTGGGTTGGCTGCAGATTCTGCAAAGGCCCAGATGGAGCTCTAGGTGCAAGCGGCCATCTTCATGTTTTATTTTTTTTTAATGGATACATGTGCTATTATCCACATCTGGATAATAAGGATTTTGCCCATAACTGTACTGTATGAGTTGGGGGGTGGGGGTTTTGTTCAATGTATTGTACATTGATGTTTGTATTGTAATGTTTATTGGGGTAGAGGGGGTGGGTGAAGAGGGTAGTTGGCCCAGGGTGGGTGGTTAGGCCTGTTGAGTGGGTAGTGAAAGGGATTACTGACTGGGTCTTAATCCCAGAAAGAAGAATGAAGGATGCGAGACTGCGCTGAAGCAGGGATGTCCTGTCCATAACATTGGAATTCTCTGAACTCTCGCAGGGTCCACCTGGAGCCCCAACAGAAACATAAAGAGATAAATACAATATTGACGTGCAGAGACTGTGTATATTGTTTACAGATAATAGTACAGTACATGTTTTGAGCTGACAAGCAGTTTAGCTGGCAGCTACCATTAGAGAGGGCTGCAGCTACTAGAGAGGGCTGCAGCTACTGTGTAGTTAGACACCTATGAAGGAGTAGGTGTTATTTTTATGATTTGTTTTGACTTAAAGGGACGGTGGGCCTATTGGTGTATAATTTAACCCTGTAGATAAACCCTGTGTAGAGAAATACAATGTTTCCGTCCTTAATCTGGAACTAAAAGATACTACAATGTGATTCAGACATCACACTTTATAAATATGGTTACTGTCCTCTACTGCTGGTATTTAATGCTGGATAAACTCAATAATTTGTATCCATTATGTGTACATTTATTTTTAAGAGGATATGGCTAAATAGGTATAATGCTTCTTGGAACAACATTTTTTAAATGTTTTTGGCATAACTAATTTTTATATACACAAGGACCTTTTGTACCCCCCTTTTGGGCAAGCCTATTGCAGAGCTAGACAAACACTCCAGAATTCTAATTGCTAATATTTTTCTTGCTACTAAATATGATCTAGTGCGCATTATAAGTCGACTTCTCCTCTACATCTCTCTCTCTCATTAAAAATAAAACATGGGATATTGCATCAATGGATAAAATAACAGCTTACTTGAATGACTCCTTATCCATGTATGAAAAAATTTGGAGACCCTGGTTTCAATATTTTTGTAATGCTCAGAGTCTAAACCTAGCCTTTATGTTGTAAAAGGTTGTAAAACTTGATATAACCACAACATTGCTAAGTACTGTATCTACTACTACTGAATGTAAACCTTTGTGATTCAGTCATGTGGCATCATGATGTAAACCAGGCCTGCACAACATACGGCCCGCGGGCCGCATGCGTCCCGCCTGGCATCTCTGTGCGGCCGGCGATGACTCCGGTGCCGGTCGGGCGCCAGTTAATTAATTAAATAATAATAATAAAAAAAAAAGAAGTTTAAAAAATGGCGGCAATTCCCCTCCCGGCGCATGCACAGGGCCCGTTCCCTCCCTCCTCCCCCCCCGCTCGCAACGTGGGACGGAGGGGGAAGTATAACAGCCAGCTCCTCTGCGGCAGTGGATTGGATGACTGTGGTGGAGCGTGCTGTGCGCGCGCACCAGCGCTCTCAAGTGCCCCCAACTCGCAAGTCGTCACTACTGCAGCCAGGTTCATGTCACTGCCTCACCTGGTGCTGTCCTGTCCTCCATTGCGGTGCCACACTGCTCACTGAGTCTCACTGAGTGTGTGTGTGTGTGTCCCCTAGGACATTCTTTTGATTTGTGGTGCAGGGGGGGTCATTGGAGGTGCAGGGGGGTGATTGGAGGTGCAGGGGAGGGTGATTGGAGGTGCAGGGGAGGGTGATTGGAGGTGCAGGGGAGGGTGATTGGAGGTGCAGAGGGGGTGATTGGAGGTGCAGGGTGGGTGATTGGAGGTGCAGGGAGGGTGATTGGAGGTGCAGGGGGTGTGATTGGAGGTGCAGGGAGGGTGATTGGAGGTACAGGGGAGGGTGATTGGAGGTGCAGAGGGGGTGATTGGAGGTGCAGAGGGGGTGATTGGAGGTTTAGGGGAGGGTGATTGGAGGTGCAGGGGAGGGTGATTGGAGGTGCAGGTGAGGGTGATTGGAGGTGCAGGTGAGGGTGATTGGAGGTGCAGGGGGGTGATTGGAGGTGCAGGGGGGGTGATTGGAGGTGCAGGGGAGGGTGATTGGAGGTGCAGGGGGGGTGATTGGAGGTGCAGGGGAGGGTGATTGGAGGTGCAGGGGAGGGTGATTGGAGGTGCAGGGGGTGTGATTGGAGGTGCAGGGAGGGTGATTGGAGGTACAGGGGAGGGTGATTGGAGGTGCAGAGGGGGTGATTGGAGGTGCAGGGGAGGGTGATTGGAGGTGCAGGGGAGGGTGATTGGAGGTGCAGGGGAGGGTGATTGGAGGTGCAGGTGAGGGTGATTGGAGGTGCAGGGGGGGTGATTGGAGGTGCAGGGGGGGGGGTGATTGGAGGTGCAGGGGGGGTGATTGGAGGTGCAGGGGAGGGTGATTGGAGGTGTAGGGGAGGGTGATTGGAGGTGCAGAGGAGGGTGATTGGAGGTGCAGAGGAGGGTGATTGGAGGTTTAGGGGAGGGTGATTGGAGGTGCAGGGGAGGGTGATTGGAGGTGCAGGGGAGGGTGATTGGAGGTGCAGGTGAGGGTGATTGGAGGTGCAGGTGAGGGTGATTGGAGGTGCAAGGGGGGTGATTGGAGGTGCAGGGGGGGGTGATTGGAGGTGCAGGGGGGGTGATTGGAGGTGCAGGGGAGGGTGATTGGAGGTGCAGGGGAGGGTGATTGGAGGTGCAGGGGAGGGTGATTGGAGGTGCAGGGGAGGGTGATTGGAGGTGCAGGGGGGGTGATTGGAGGTGCAGAGGAGGGTGATTGGAGGTGCAGGGGAAGGTGATTGGAGGTGCAGGTGAGGGTGATTGGAGGTGCAGGGGGGGTGATTGGAGGTGCAGGGGAGGGTGATTGTAGGTGCAGGGGAGGGTGATTGGAGGTGCAGGGGGTGATTGGAGGTGCAGGGGGGTGATTGGATGTGCAGGGGGGGTGATTGGAGGTTTAGGGGGGTGATTGGAGGTGCAGGGGAGGGTGATTGGAGGTACAGGGGAGGGTGATTAGAGGTGCAGGGGAGGGTGATTGGAGGTGCAGGGGAAGGTGATTAGAGGTGCAGGGGAGGGTAATTGGAGGTGCAGGGGAGGGTGATTGGAGGTACAGGGGAGGGTGATTAGAGGTGCAGGGGAGGGTGATTGGAGGTGCAGGGGAAGGTGATTAGAGGTGCAGGGGAGGGTGATTGGAGGTGCAGGGGGGGTGATTGGAGGTGCAAGGGGGGAGAGTGATGTGAGGTGCAGGGGGGAGAGTGATGTGAGGTGCAGGGGGGAGAGTTATGTGAGATGCAGGGGGGAGAGTGATGTGAGGTGCAGGGGGGGGAGAGTGATGTGAGATGCAGGGGGGGAGAGTGATGTGAGGTGCAGGGGGGGGAGAGTTATGTGAGGTGCAGGGGGGGTGGGATGTGTGTGGTGTGCAGGGGGTATTATGTGTTTGATGTGGAGGGGGAGTATTATGTTTGTGGGTGAGGGGGAGAGATGGGGGTATGAGAGATAGATGGGGAGTATCGCAAAGGTTGATAGTGAGGGGTTCTGGGGGAGATATATGAGGATGATGATGATGAGAGTTGCTGGAGGAGAGATGATGATGATGAGGATGATGATGATTTTATCCGTGCGGCCCAATTTTTTTTTCCGTAGAGCAGTTCGACCCTTCTCGCTTTACGAGTTGTGTAGGCCTGATGTAAACCCTCAGTTTTCATCTTCCCATAACACCCATCTCTATTCTCTCTCACACCCCAATTTATACTTCATATTAGTCTACAAAATATGGTTATCTAAATATCAATATGTAGCATTACTGCATTGTTGTCAATGTGCAATGTTATATTCTTTTGATGTCATCAATTAAAGATAAGATATAAAAATGTTATTACTGCTGCTCCTTGAAAAGGTGACTACAGACATTTAAGCAGAAGATCAAAGGATGTCTGTTCCTTTATGGTTTAACATACCATTATGGAGTGTTTTTCAGTAACAAGACATTAAGTTAACCACCATGTGTAAGAGAGATAACGTGATGTGCTACTTTTACATACATTGTTATGGTTAACGGAGTTATTTTTAAAAAAAATTTTCCAGCCTTCATCCTTTACAAAAGTTACTACTGTAGTCAACAGTATACCAGAGATCCAGTTGGATGCTACTACAGTAAGTCAGGAAGGAATTGAGGTGTAATTTATGTTGTTAAACCAAGAATGAAAACTTGAGTTATAGCATTCATCTGGTTACTTGCAATGCTTATGTAATGACCCGTTAATAACTTTGTCATAGTATTTCTAATACTCATTGTACTCTTTGTAATTGATTTCTGTTTCATTTAAATAACATAATTTATGCTTCAAAAAAGCAAGCATACATGAGATGGAAATGATACTCAAAAATTGTGCATTCACCAAATGTTATCTTCCCTGATTATACATAACTCACACCACTATAAGCTGCCAAAGTCGTTGAACTGTATTTGCACCATTTATAATTTTTTTCGTCTTTGACATAAGAAAGTAGGCTTTACAAAATTCCTGGTAAATGTTCTTTGCAAAAATAAGAATGAGCATTCACAGTTCACATTTAATGACCATTTATAAAATCCACATAATGCGGTAAAATTGTCTTTTATATCTGACCAAGTGATTCTCCAGACACTCTTCCAGCTCATAAATGTATGTTTCTTCAGAGATGGACGAATGTGCTCTACAGCTCCATTTCATTTAGAAAAACATCTGGTGTGTAAAGAGGCTACTTTCTGATTAGATGAAGACGTTTGCACAGGAAACAGAAATAAAGCGTGCAATAGCCATTTTATAAAAAAAATAAAAAAATAAGGAAGGGTATGAAATGTGTTATAGTTGGAGAGAAGGGGTAAAAAAAAAAAGAGATGAAGTAAAGTGAGTGAGCACTGTAATTGTTCCCATGGATTTAAAGTATAACACAATGCAGATGTGGAGATAGACCGTAATTGTTTGAGTCTATCAAATTCTGAAAATATACCCTGAGCAATTGCACTGTGTCATTTGTTTTTTCATTTTTTAGACATGTAGGCCAAAAAAAACTGGTATATTCACAGTTCCGCATTTGATTAACTTTATGTTTAGTACAATAAACCATAATTGTTTCCATTCACCAAGACTCAACTTTTATAAAATGACCTCATACTGAAATTTCTGTGCAATGATGTACAGTATAAGGGATATAAGAAATATACAGTATCTGCTTTAAATCTGTAAGAGTGCCAAATGTATTCTAACGTCTTTACTATATTAAACCCTTCCATTATTTTTTCACCTGCCAAGATTTAGAGAATAAAAAATAAATTATGGACATCTCTGTGCTCTTTTACAGTACATTGCAGTTTCTGTTTACTGTTATTTTGTCATCTTCCTTGAGTGTCTTAAAGAGACTAAAACCTTGCATTAGTTTGATTACAACTTTTAACTATTGATTATAATATTTTATTCACATGGCTAGGAATGCAAGAAATACAGTATTTGGGTACATTTACAATTATGGCGCATATCGGACATTTGTGCAATGCAATGGAAGTCGTGAAAAAAATCCCAGTTAAAAAAATTGCTTAGCTCTAAAATGGTATTTAGTGATTAAATTTTGCGAAAAAAGTTTAGTTACTCCAGTCCTCTTCATATTAATAGACACAAACACAAAAAGCCCTCCAAGTCCATGCTTGTATTTGTAGATTTGGTAGGTCAGAAAATACTAGGTAAACAGCAAAGAAGCAAGAACCCACTGATAGCACTCAATGCCCCCAGTAAAGTAATGTGATAATATTAAAAATAATCTTTAATGCTAAGCTGATTAAAATAATGGGTGTTAAAATACAACAAATGACACACATATATATTAACCCTAAGGTGAGTGTACTGTATATGACACTCCGGGTTACCTAATAGAGGAACAATTTGAGATGTATTAGATCAAACGTTCCCAGAGAACTGATATGCAGTGTTCTTAGGTGTCAGACAAGTCCCAAGGTGATCATACTGTAAGTACTGTACTTACGTTCTGTGTATGATAGCTAGCTCTCTAGCACCAGGAGTTCATTAGCTGTTTATTGGTGATTACATGTGGGATATTATTAAGAAGAAATACGATTTATTACCAATTATTGGAGAAATATAGTATATGTAAGGTGAGCACACACTGACTAGTGTGTATTGATCCATTGCCTAAATACAGAAGCATTACGATCTGTCTCACATTATCCACCTACTTCACCCACCTATCACCTTGGGACTTGTCTGACACCTAAGACAGTTTTTTGCAGCCCCTCCCCACCCTTGCTTAAACCTAACTACCACATTTAGGGAACACTCCCTCTAATGACATTCTTGTATATTGTGGGATTCATTTTGGGTGCCTTGGGATTTACAGGACCCGCTTTAGCAGAAGACTGGGACCCTCGGGCCCTACCTCTAGGTACAGGATTAAACACAGTGGGGTTAGGTACAGGTATAACACTTGACAGAGGTATCTCCACATCAGAACCCTCATCACTTGAAACCCAATCCCGCCAATCAGTAGAAAACTTGGGCGTCTTGCTCGGCTTACTCCCACTTACTCCCACGCCCGGTGGCATAGAACTTGATGGGGCGGGGGCAGTGGCTGGGGCAATGGCGCTAGGGGCAGTGACCATAGGATCGCCATAGTCCATCACAGTGTCTCTTAGTCGGGCGATGCCATGACCGGTATGTGCTCTCTTACTGTCTCTGGCTGGAGCGTGCCTGGCTACTCGCTTAGCCACTTGTGTCTTAAATTTCTCTAACTCCTCCTCTAGCCCGGCTCTCTTCAGCGAGGCAATCAAGGCTTCCGGGCCTCGGCTCCATGTCGACCCGGAAGTGACATCATAATTGGTCATCACGGAGTCTCCATCCGCCTCTTGGTCCCACACCGGAAGTGCATCGATCACCGGAAGGGGCAGCGGTGGACCATCGGGGTCGCGGATGGGCAGGTAGGCCTCAAGCCTCTCTCTCCATTGGTTCCTCCTTCACCTGGCAGGAATAAGGGGGGGGGGGTGGAGTACTCTTACTGCTCCGCTGCCTTGCGATGCTCTGCGGTTCCGCCGGAGCTGTCTCTGGTCCCATCTCCGCCGCACTGGGTGTCGCCACGGCTGTGGGACATCTACGCGGTTCAGGCCGCACCAGCGCTCGCCGTCGTGGGGTCTCTGGACTCATCTGCTCCATCTCTGGGGTAAGTGGAATCTGTTCTTCACAGCTGGGGTGGTCCGCCGGCCGGCGCATCACCACCGATGACAGACTGTCTCTCATCATCCGACGAGGACGGCAATGGCACCTCCGCTGGGGGGGCCACATCGGGTCCCTGCTGCACCGACAGTGGATATAGGTACGAAACAGGCCTTTTCCGGTACCTCCACCGCGCTCTCCTCCATCGGAGTACTTCTTAGTAGCCAGGACTGGATCCCTACCGCAAGGGTGATATATGGGACCAGGTCAGCCTTCGCATCCGCCTCCTCCATTTCGATTAGCGTCGCTGGAGAAGCATCTCGCGGTGTCACTATCGCAGGGTATGACTCGATAGGCCAGAGGTAGAAAATGCCACACTGTTGGCACCGTGCTGTAGTACTTGGGGCCGGTCCCGGTAACCTGCATTGAACGCACAGGCACCGCAGATACTCGCAGCCATCAACCTCCACAACCAGAAAGCCTCCTGGAAGCTGATAAGTGTTCATGCTTAGGTCAGACATCTTTTGCGCAGGGGTTGATTCAATCAGCTTGCTGGATTGACAAATAGCTCCTTCTCCATCACCAGTCAAGCAAAAGTGAGGTTCCTCAGTCTCACTTCCTGTCCCTCCTTCTGCTGGGGAGGAACGTTGTGATTGGTTCTCGGCGTGCCCCCTCCCTCTGGTGGATGGTAGAGACGGAGCACTCTTTCTCTTTGGGTGACGTGGGCTCGTCCTTTGGCCAGTCACTGCACAAGTGAGCACGGCTACAGCTTTCGCGCCACTCCCTTCTTTTAGCTCGGGTTCTGGTTTGGGCGCCAAACACTTGCACATCTCTCATCACATTTCTCGCACAGCCTGCTTGCACGCAGCACGTGCGCGATCTAGACTTGCCGGGAATCGTCATTTTGGATCGGCTGCAGTGAATGGCATTGCAGTGAATGGCGCTGCAGTCGCCATTTTAACCTCCTCCATGCCCCGCAGAACACGTGCATATCGCCACATCTTTAGTGAGCCCTCTAAGCCCACGATAGCGCTAATCTCAGTGTCTGAAGTGCAACTCGTTCCTATGCACCTACTACTCTCAATGGTGCTCTAACCAGTGAATATAATGCATGGCATACCCCAGGCTAGGCAGAGCTCTCTTCTTGTACACCGCACTCATTGATGGTTCATTACAAGCACTCTGTGGTGTGTTTTCTGGGTACTGGCTAGTGTACCGTGACTTCCAGCATTACTTGGCGTCAACCTACTTTTGGCCACTAATAGTGCAGACCCTATGCTGAAGTTCCTGTCCCAAGTTAACCAGGCTACCCACACAGGAATCCTACACTATCTGCCTCAAGGCGACTAGGACAGTTATAGCCAAGTGTACCCACATTTACATCACCCTCTTAGGGCACCTAGGGTGTACTGTGCGAGAGAACAGTCCCTCTAGACTACCCCTAGTCTCCAAAAATGCCCATCTTTCTACAGCACTTGCTCTGAAAGTTTACATATTACTTTCAGCTCTGCTTCGCTGAAAACCTGTCCTGATTCTCTCAGCAGCACCTCCAACTGTAACCCATCGATCCCCCCCCCCCCCAACCCCATATTGGGTACCCTAGGGTGTTCTGTCTCTGTGTGGTGCATACCTGCTGGCAACAAGAGGGCCTGAGTCTCCCGCGATGACATGAGGGACAACAGGACAGGTTTCTGGAGTGGATGCCTTCGTTCTTCTTAAATGGTGATGTCGAATGTGATGGCGCGCGATTTCTTCCAACCGTACCGCCTTTAGACGCGAGTGCAGAAAACGGCATTTTAGTGTTCTGGCTTTTAAACACCTAAAATTGACACAGTAGCACAGTAGCATAGTACTGTACACATTACAATTAATTCATTTAATTGCATTTAATTGCACACAATCCATGAAATTCAAAAAAAGCAATCGCGATAAACACGTGTGCCTGGGGCGATTGGTGGTGTTAATGCCGCGTGGAGTACAGCAGTGCACACAAAAACGTTGCTGTGATTTGTTCGCGTAACGGCCGCTGCATCTGTACAGTACCGACCAACTTTATTTTAACTTGGCTAGCTCCGCGAATTTCGGAATATCCCGGTGATGTGCGGTTTTGTATCGTTTTCTCCCGGGGTGTATTGCGTTATTTTGCGCCCGTGATTTAAACATTTTATTCCCGCTGGCTGCAATACTGCAATGCCGTGTAAAAACGCATGGGGGCGTTTGCGAGCTGTTGTCTTTGAAGCCGAGAAATTCATGAATTGTAATGCAGTATATACTGTATATATACAGTATATACTGTATAACAACAACCCCTATAACCCCTAACATACACATACAGTACTGTATATGCACATAAATGAAACTGTAGGCTGTCCCCTGGCGAGATGTATTTGCAGCAGAGAGAGAACCGCAGCTCTCTCTGCGCAAACATCGGCACATTAAAAATGATTTAAAATACATTTTTATTCATAGTGTAGATGTGCAGGGGGTCTCCGGAGCTGAACCGTGTTGGTTTCAGGTCCGGGGACCCCCTGCTTCCCGAGATACAGCCCCCTTTATGAGGTGCCGGTATTGCTCTGCATTTAAAGGTCCCGATCACGTGACCGTGGCATGTAAACAAAGCAGAGGGATACCGGCACCCCCTAAAGGGGCCTGTATCTCGGGAAGCAGGGGGTCCCCGGACCTAAAACCACAGCGGTTCAGCTCCGGAGACCCTCTGCACATCTACAGTATGAATAAAACACATATATAAATAAACACTCATTCCTTACCTTTGCGGCTATGTGCTATGGTAACGAAGCAGCATGACTGTATTTTTAATAATATTGTACAGTGAGCAGGGGGTTCCCTGAGCCACAAATCAAAACTCAGGGGACCCCCTGCTCCTGCACAATATAATTAAAAATACAGAAATGCTGCTTCATTACCATAACTGATAGCCGCTAAGGCAATGAAGGGTTAAGGCAGAATAAACAATAAATACATTAAATACATATTTTTAATGTGTGTGTTAAACCTCCCTGCCTTGACTGTAATCTGTGTAAGACCCCCTCCCCCTATTGTGTGTGTTAAACTTCCCTGCCTTGACTAATCTATGTAAAACCCTCTCCCCCTATTGTGTGTGTTAAACTTCCCTGCCTTGACTGTAATCTATGTAAAAAACCCTCCCCCTATTGTGTCTGCTAAGCTTCCCTGCTTTGACTAATCTGTGTAAACCCCCCTCCCCCTATTGTGTCGGTTAAATCTCCCTGCCTGTGTTTCTGTGAGTGCAGTGTACTGTATGTAAATGTGGGGAGGGGGATCCCGTGTAAGTAACCACACCCACACCCACTACCCACTACCCACAATAAAAAAAATTCACACACAGCAGCAGCACAATAAATAAATCTAAATAAATAAATAAATACATGAATATAAATAAATACATTTAAAATAAATTTTTATTCATAGTGTAGATGTGCAGGGGATCTCCGGAGCTGAACCGCGTTGGTTTCAGGTCCGGGGACCCCCTGCTCCCCGAGATACAGGCCCCTTTACGAGGCGTGAATTAGTTAATTGTTTCATTGTTCGGGATGGACTGTCAATTGTTTAGGGATGTAAATAATGATTGCTAATTGATTTTTGTTTACTTGATTGGTTAAAATAGTTGACTTGTTTGGAGTACAGTATTTGTATTTTGCTTGCAATGATACTGTTTACATTCATTTGCAGAATGTATATGGTGCATAGATTTTATGCATCATTTATACAACGTAAATGCAATGTATTGATTGGAATGTGAGGTGTTTCATTGGCATTTGATGATTTAGATTGTAAGATCAGTTAGGATTATTAAAGGAAATACATTGTAATGTAGTGTGTCTGTATGTTGAAGTGTTATTTGTAGGACAGTATGGTTTTGATAACCCTTCTACATTTATATTGTATATTGGTTCATCATGTGTGTGTATCTCTCTCTCTCTCTCTCTCTCTCTCTCTCTCTCTCTCTCTCTCTCTCTCTTTCTCTCTCTCTCTCTCTCTCTCTCTCTCTCTGTCTCTGTCTCTGTCTCTGTCTCTGTCTCTGTCTCTGTCTCTGTCTCTGTCTCTCTCTGTCTCTCTCTCTTCCGATAAGGTGTTTAAAGGAAATTAATTGATATCTGAATGTAATTGCAATGTATTGGCTTAGTTTTGGCAATGAATGTTGCTGGCGACGGTGACTTCTTCTTGATGAGGTCAGTAGCACTTTATTATTTATTTGAATATGCTAGTTAATGTTTTTAATAATGGGCAATTAATCTATTATCCATATCTGGATAATAGTTATTTTGCACATTATTGTACTGTTGGGGGGGGGGGGAGGTGTATTTATTGAATATATATGCCAGGTTTATTTTTTTTACATTCAGGGTTTGTTCCGTGGGACCTCTGGAGACCACATGTGGTTTCCTCGGGTATCTCTCGGGTATCAGGCTGGTGGTTCCACGGGTGACACATGCAGGGATGAAGTGGTGGCCTCACATCTGTGGAGGCACCGCCGACCCGTAGTCTGCGGGGATGAAGCTGTGTGGTCCCACTTCTGTGGGGGCACCGCCGACCCGTAGGTGTGGGGATGATGATGTGTGGTCCCACTTCTGTGGGGGCACCGCGGACCCGTAGTGAGCACCCGTGAGTTCCCCAGACCCCCGAGGGAACCACCCGAGGCCCCGCAGACACCTGTGGGTTTGACCCGGGGCTCCCAGACATCCTTGGGCCTACCGTGGGGACCCAATTGTGGCCCACGGTGTCCCAAGGAGACCACCTGGGGGCCATGGTGCTGGCGGGACCCACCAGCAGGCCTCCAGAACCTGTTTAAAAAGGGTTGCTGGTACCCTGTAGGTCTGTCCAGGTGCCCCGCCAGCCCACCGGGGACTCGCGTGGGGCTGAATTATGAACCCTGTTTGTAAAAGGATAAATCTTGTATTTATGGGGTGCACAGGGGGTGGGTAATGTATTTAATAAATAGAATGATGTTTATTGTGGGTCACTGTTTTGTTTTTATTGTGGGTACTGGGGGTGGGGGGTGTGTTCCCCAACGGTATGTGAGTAGGCCTCCCTTGTGGGTACTGGGTGAGGGTGGTTAGGCCTCACGGGGGGGTTAGTGTGGGAGGGTATGTAGGCATCCCGAGTGGTGGGTGAGGGTGGGTTAACCCCATAATGACTGTAGCGGTTAATAACCGCTATGGTGATTAAGGGGTTAGGGACATTACTTTGGATGTTTTAATTTTTGTGTCTGTTTTGCAGAAGCGGACGGGCCATGGCCAGGATGGGGGGGTAACGGTATGTGGGTAGTGGGTAAGGGTGGTTAGACCTCACAGTATGCACATCGGGTCCCCCCCCCCTCCCCACATTTACATAAACTGCACTCACAGCAACACAGGCAGGGAGATTTAACAGACACAATAGGGGGAGGGGGCTTTATACAGATTACACTCAAGGCAGGGAGATTTAACAGAAACATTAGGGGGGAGGGGGCTTTACACAGATTACACTCAAGGCATGGAGATACAGGGGATGTACTGTACTGTATGTTGTTTATTGCAATGCTTCAATGTGTGTACAGTATAATGTTTTTTACAATTAGATAGATGTAATCCTTGGTATTGTAAGGGTTAGCCTTGGTTTTAAATTTTGTTTTCTGGTTGGTACTTATATATTGATTTTTGTTTACTTGATTGGTTAAAATAGTTGACTTGTTTGGAGTACAGTATTTGTATTTAGCTTGCAATGATATTGTTCACATTCATTTGCAGAATGTATATGGTGCATAGATTTTATGCATAATAAATACAATGTAAATGCAATGTGATGATTGGAATGTGAGTTTTTTTATTGGCATTTGATGATTTAGATTGTAAGATCAGTTAGGTTTATTAAAGGAAATTCATTGTAATGTAGTGTGTCTGTATGGAGAAGTGTTATTTGTAGTACAGTATGGTTTTGATAACCCTTCTACATTTATTTGTATATTGGTTCATCATGTGTGTGTATATACTGTATATATATATATATATATATATATATATATATATATATATATATATATATATATATATATATATATATATATATATATATATATATATACTGTATAACAACAACCCCTATAACCCCTAACATACAGTACTGTACACATACAGTACTGTATATGCACATCAATGATACTATAGGTCGGCGGGTATATATATATATATTGCATTACAATTCATGAATTTATGCCATCTGGCGGACACGCGAAGCATTGCAGCCTTGTAAATCCTGAACCATTATCAATTAACACATCAACCGCGCGTCAGCCGGGCATGCGCCTGGCTGGGAGTGCGGCATGCTCCGGGTGAACAGCGTGGCATTCCAGGAACATGCCAGGTAAAAGCCGGTGATTTGTTAGAATAAAGTTGGTCGGTACTGTAATTCAGTAATCAAGACAATGGTGGATTCCATTCGCCAAGACATTGGCTCTGTATTCTCCTCATCTTCTGCACCTCCTCAACTGCTGCACCTCCTCATCCAACCTCTCCTCCTGCCTTCCTTGACTTTTTTTCATTTCACAGAATAGAATGTGTAACTGCGGATCTCCTCTTCTTCCTCTACCACTTACCCTCTTGAGCCCATTCCCTCCCATCTCCTCAAACCTCTTGCTCCTGCTCTATTTCCCCCCCACACACATATTTTCAACTCCTCCTTCAGCTCTTGTATCTTCAATCAACAGATTATTTCAAATATCCTTACTTAAAATCAGCATGCTTGACACTACCGGTATCTCTAATTATTGCCCTGTCTCCATCCTGCATTTTGCCTTTAAACATCTTGAACTCCTTGTATTTGTAAGGATCTGGGAGCCATGCTGCCCTCGGTGCGCTCCCTACTTACCTCTGACCACTCCCGCTGTTCCTGCTTTCCCCGCTAGCCTGAACGCCTCTCCTTCAGGGACCGTTTGTCATGCAGGTCGTGCGCACCCCGCATGGGGTCTAGTGCCTCTCTTCCAGACTCCTACTTCAGTCTCCGCCTATGCGGTTGCATAATCAGGACCCAACGCACATGTGTGGCGCTTGATCTGTGTGCAAGGGACTCACGCCAGCAGCCCAACCTCCCCACATCTCTTCTGGATCCCGGAATGGCCAATAGCAGCCATCATTGCTGAAACACCTCCACACGACCTCCTACCTCATTGGTTGCCTTCTCCTTTATATGCTCAGCTGTGCCACTGGCACATTGGCTGAGCATAAACCTATGTTGCGTAGTGTTCACTGTTGCTTGCATCCGAAGTCTTATCTTGCTATTCTTTGTGCCGTGGTCTCTGTTCCTGACCCTGACTTTCTATTGGACTCCGCTCTTCTCTACTCCTGATCCTGGCTACTCTTGACGATCCGAACCTCTCCAACTCCGACCTCGGCAACGTACCTCGATTACTCTCCACTCTCCACTCTCCAATCCAGACCATGGCTTATAGTACCTGCAATGATCCGCTACTCTCGAACCCCGACCTGGCAAGTATTACGACTATCCTTACCTCTCCAATCCAGACCCGGCTACCTCGACGATCCTACTCTCCAGATGCACCCTTGCGGCTGTGGGTGGCGTTTATATATACCCCCACCTCGGCTCCGCGGTCACCCCTTATTTATGGTGAGCACTGCGTTACAGTATTCTCTCGCTTCATCAATTTTCTTACCTCCTATTCTCTTTTTAATCCTCTACAATCTGGCTTCCACACTGCTCACTCCACCAAAACAGCCCTGACCAAAATAACTAATGGCCTCCATGCTGTCAAAGACAAACTGCATTACACTTTGCTCTTATTACTTGACCCCTCTACAGCTTTTGGTTCTATAGACTGAAAATAAACATTTCTCCAGTGTGTGAAAAAACAGATTCTTTGTCTCAATAATTATGGTTTGACAAAGGTTTGCAGTTCCAAATATCATTTATTCTTGAAGCAGTTTACAATACCAGCTTCAGTTAGTATAGGCAATCAATGGAGAACAGACTTGGGCATATATAATATATTTTTTCTGTTCTATTCTGACGCATTTATTAAGAAAAATCTTTAAAATTGTAATGCCTAGCTTTAAAATTAACCTATTACAATTAAGCAATCATAATATTAGGAAGCCTGGGCGCACAGCTTACGTTCTTATCTAATCCTTGGATAGACTTCATCTTGTACCCAAAATGTAGTATAAAAAATTTACTTGTTCTAAGTTTTCTACAAAACAAGTTTCCCTTAACCCACAGGTAACTGACCTCCCTTTGTGAACTGTTTATCTGTGAACTGTTAAGGGGCTAGCCCCTCAACGCATAGATCTTGTCAGTGCTCCCTATGCGAGTTAGCTCTGAACAATAGGCCGTGCTTTTGTTGTTTAAACCCATCGTCTTATAAAAGCCTATTTTTTATTTTCCCTTAAAAGCGTCTTGTGCGAAAAACATTTGCATACATTTCCTACATATGGTGTCAATAGTTGGCATGAGAGGTGACCCTTGAATTTCAAAGTGGCAACGGAGACCGTCAGGGAACATTTTTCCCAATTATCCCGAACCTCTGCAGCTGAAAACTCATCGTTTTAATTTTCAAATTGTGCCTCATTAGCCTGATTCTGGTCTAACACACTGTAAAATCATGCTTCTTCTGTGGAATATCTTGAACTTCTGTAGCAGAACGATCATTATTTTGATAGCTGATCTCATTCACCAGCCACATTGCTTCCCTGTGAAAATAAGGAACATGATAAAGATTAAAAGAGTGCAGATGCATAGGCATACTGTAGACGGACGTTCACAGAGGTACACAATTTGGAGACGTTTATAAGGTGAAATTATAATAAGGCTTTATTGTGCCTTTTCCTTTTCATCAGGAAATCATCCAAACACAGGGGGGGAACAAAGCTTCCATTCACTTGGGAGTATTTCTAGTGAAATCCTATGCAATTAGTTCACATCTCCATTAGTTAAGCATTTCTCCCAACCCCAAACATATAGCATGAAATAAGCAGATATTAGCAGTCTCTTAAGAATAAAAGTCTTATCTGTTTCTTGGAGGGAAAATCTTCTCACTTCCTGATTCAGCTTCAGGTGTAGTAGTTTTCCCTGTGTCTTGAAATCAGCTCTGTTGTGCAGAGCTCAAGACTGGTCAGCTCCAGAGATCTGGGTTTCTTTTGGTCAGTCTCTCCTGGGACTCAAGAACCTCTGCTCTGTCTCTCCAAAGGTCAGCTCTCAGTCAGAGCTAAAGAGAGTCACTTCCTGTCTCAAAGACAGGCTTTTGTAAACAATCTAATCAGGCAGGTGGTGTTTAGTAATTAACTACCACACTGCTAGATTAAAGGAACATTACTGAACACGGATAAGTCCTCTGTTACACATACTCTGTAGCTTTGTGAAAACAAAGATTAGAAGCAGAAGTGTACACAGTACTATATTAATTTGGTTCTGACCCGTTGGACCCTTCTAGGAATCTAAGTCTTCCTATGGGCATGATACCGACCACAGATTAGTGACACCTGGATGTCTAGTCACCATTGGGTGTGTGTTGTTATGTATCTCTAGAACCTTAATGCTAGTTTTACTCAATTCACTCGTGAGCCTCAGGTTGTTGGTATTCATATTCAAGATCTGGATGAATTTATGCAGCATTTGCTCTGTCCCCTTCCAGAGTATCAGTATATCATCTATGAACCTTACCCATAACTCTACATGATTAGTTTATTCATCCAGGCCTCTCTGAAGACCACCGTCTCCTCCCACCGGCCTACAGTAGGTATAAGTTGGCGTAGGTGGGAGCGCATGTGATCCCAATAGCGGTGCCCTAGGTCTGATGATAATACTTGTGATCAAATAAAAAGTAGTTTTTGGTTAGGGTAAAGTCCAATAGATGAAGAATGAACTCATTATGACTATGTAAGTCAGTACTCCTGGATTTGAGGAAATGAGCCACTGCCCTCATTCCAACCTCACGGTGAATGCTTGTATAAAGTCCTTCTACATCCAACCCAATGAGGAATGTATCCTGATCTATTATCACACCTTCATGTTTAAGCAGGATATCCTTAGTGTCCCTGAGGTAGGATGGAAGTGCACTCACAAATTGGTGTAGCAGTTTGTCAACATAGACACTTGCGTTTGATGTAAGATTATCTATGCCCAAGACTTTTGGTCTACCCGGGGGTGGAACCCTCCCTCATGTATTTTGGGTAGTTGATAGAACGCTGCCGTTCTTGGCTTCTTGACATAAATAAAATCGAATTCATCCTTGGAGATCACTTTGTTATTAAGACCCTCTTCCGAGATTTGTAATAGTTGTTTTTGAAATACACTCGTGGGATCACTGTCCAAAACCCTGTAGTAAGTTCTATCTGCTAGTAATCACATACATTCTGCCACATACATGGTCTTATCTAAAACCACCACATTTCCGCCTTTGTCCGACGTTTAATTATGATGTGCTCATCATTTGCCAGGTCTTTTAGTGCCAAATTTCTTTATATGTTAAGTTATATTCACTAGTGTTGTTTAATTTTACAAGAACTTGTGTCGCCAACCTGGTGAAAATCTCACCATGTGCACTTGTTCCATGTGGTGGTGTGAATGTTGATTTTTTACGAAAATCAGAGAAGGGGCCTACACCTGATCAAGGAGACTATTTAAGATTCTTAGATTAGCTGCGTCATTAGGATTTACATCCTCATTGGATGTATTTAAGACACTTCTTAAGTGTCTCAGAGACACAAATTTATGCAGGAGCAATTTCCTGGAAAACAAGTTCAGGTCTTTCACACACTCGAACAGGTTCATTTTGCCTGTAGGGCAAAAATACAAGCCTCTTGATAAAACACTGAGGTGATCAACACTCAGATCTTTAGTGGATAAGTTGATCACCTGGGTTGTTTTTGTGTCTTGTTGTTTATCTTTTCAATTCTCTTTCCCTTTTGCGGCTGCTTGTTCCACTGGTCCCTGTATCCCCAGATACTCCTGTCTCTTAAATAATCTTCCTGATCCCCTCCTGGTCTTCCTCCTATGTTTGTATTTGTATATGACCCCACCTGATCTTAAAAACCTTTAGTAGTGGCATTAGTAGATGTTGATAGGGGAATGAGATTGCTTGACAAGGGACATGCTTGTGGATCCTGTTCGGAACCAGTCGCTGAGCACTCCCACTATGTTGATGAATTAAGTGACAGCTTATACTGTCTACGTCTATTCTGTTGTAATTTATACCTAAATATGCAATTATCTTTGAAGTTGTGGAATCTCTCATAAATTTATGATGCTTTCTCTCTTTAATGTCATTTGTAAATTGTAAATTTCGTACTTCTCAAAATTGGAATTCTCTTTCCAAGTGTCTATTTCCTTTAATAATTTCTCTATATCTGACCTGACCAATGCAAGTCTCCTTGCCTCTTGTTCAATCAACAATTTAATTAAGTCGCTCGAGCATTTCAAAAGTATAGTCTCCCAGGATTTTACAAAGGTCTCATCAGTTATTAACATTCATAGGTATTGAACATGTACCATGAGGTCCTAGGAAAGGAGACTGGGACAGGAGACTGCTCCAACATGAATTTAAATGGATATATACTTTACAGACCTTGGGGCCAATTCACTAAGCTCCGTTATGTGGCTTTAAGAGCGCAAAGTACCCTTTAAGACCGATAAGGCTGCAGTGCGATTCACTAAGCAGTGATAACTGCGCTTTATCGGTCTTAAAAGGGCTTTTTTTTGCCCTCGGCGCAAAATGCGCACGATCAGCCTTTTGCGCTGATTTTTGCCAGTACTACTGGCAGGGCTAAGTGAATCGGCCTTAATGTGCTTCAATTGCCTTTAAGATGACGTCATGAAAACAAAGATGTCCTGCATCACATGGTACGGTAGCCAATCAGAGCGTGGGAACTCCATCCCAACTCTGATTGGCTCAAGTAGACCATGTGCCAGAGGCTTTGGGGAGAACGGATGTGACGTTATTGAAAGCCTGTCACATGGTACTTGAGCCAATCAGAGTTGGGATGTATTCCCCATGCTCTGATTGGCTACTGTACCACGTG
The DNA here is from genome assembly GCF_040206685.1 of Ascaphus truei. Taxonomy (NCBI): domain Eukaryota; kingdom Metazoa; phylum Chordata; class Amphibia; order Anura; family Ascaphidae; genus Ascaphus; species Ascaphus truei. The sequence continues at coordinate 157,989,959 of NC_134483.1, read as the reverse complement.
AGGCCGGACATCTTTCTTTTCATGACATAATCTTAAAGGCAATTGAAGCACAGCCATTCTGATTGGCTGTGCTTTCATTGCCTTTAAATGACGTCATCATTTTTTTTGTCGGCCAAAGCACATGGTTTTCACGGCCCAATCAGGACCGTGAGAACCATATGACGAAAATGTGACGTCATAGGCCTATAAATGCCTATGTCGTCTCATTTTGAAGGCAGACGCTGAGGAGGAAAGACCTCCTATGAAGAAAGAAGACCAGTGCATGGCGGATGAAGATAAGAAGACCCCGGAAGAAGACAGAAGAAGATGGAGAAGACCCCCAATATGGATTACAAATTGAAGAAAGAAGATACAGACACTTGTGGATTGTAATGGTTTTTTTATTTTATGGTTACCTGGTTCCTGTTGTTGGATTAGCTGCTCCAGTGCTTGCGGTTCCCCTTGATTGCTGTGAGTGGTTCATCTAATGGTAAGTAAAAAAATAAAATGTATTTTATTTTTATTTTACAGGTTTTTTGGCATTTTTTTCCTGAAGTCCATTTTTTTTAATGTCCATTTATTTGGCCTGAATGTATGTATGTCACTATGGGTATACATAGTACAGGACAAATCAGTGGTTGTATTGTATGTTGATTTTTAATGTGATTCAATTGTTTTTCATGCTCTTTTATTGCACCTGTATTTATGTCTGTAAACTATAGATGGACATACATACAGGTATAATAAAAACTTGTTGGCTTGCATTTCCCCCGAGGTTTATTTATTTATTTTCTTATTTACATTCGGGTGCATCCAGCACCATAGGCACGCCTCTTTCTGAGGCGTGCGAACTGGTAATTGGTCGGATTTTATAGTGACACCCCCTTTTTGTGGTATAATAGACTTCTGAGGCAGGGATTTGTTGCTTCTCCTTCCCTTGAGAAAGCGTGTGCCCACCACGTGAAACGCTGTCGGGTGTGATGTCACCACATTGACATCTTGGAGGAAGTAGTCGGATCAAGCACCTCATGAACAGGTTGTATGGCGACTGAATTTTACTGATGCTATCTGATTATCTTTGCTAGCTGCCACACATACATCTCTGTGATTACTTTTTATGGCATAGGCATTTGTTACTGTGACAACGCGGCTATACATTATGGTATATATACTGAGATTATTATTTTGAGGAGCACAATGTACATGTTCTGAAACGCTATTTTATGCTATGTGATATAGGTCATTTAACTAACACTACATATGGTAGTGGGGTTAGATTTTGTTTTACATTTGATGTCAGCCTTGACATTTGGTCTATAATAATAATCACATTGAGTTTGAGCTTTAAGTGTATTATATATAGTACTAGCTGAGAGACCCGGCGTTGCCCGGGAGTAAAATGTCCCCCTGTCTGTTTCTTCACTCCCCCTATTTCTCTGCTCCCCCCTATTTCTCCGCTCCCCCTCTCTTTCTCACCCCCCCCATTGTGCAGCTCCGTTCCCCCCCATGCGCAACTCCTGTCCCCCCCTAGTGTCCCACACACAGTCACACACACACACAGTGTCACAGACAAACACACAGACAGTGACACACACACACACACACACACACACACACACACACACACACACACACACACACACACACACACACACACACACACACACACACACACACACACACACACACACACACACACACACACACACACTGGACAGGAGGAGGGGGGAGGGAGAGTGGAACGGGCTCTGATCCGAACAGGTAGCTCCCCCTCCCCCCCGCATCCATCTCCCGCACCGCGCCAAGGGGACTGGAGGGAAGGGCATGTCCGCGCAGCCGCCACTGCCCTGCTGCCCCCCCTCCCCTCTCCCACTGCGCGTGGCAGGAGGTGATGGCGGAGCAGCGGAGGGTGAGGGGGGGTCGTGTTGAGGGAGAGTTAAGGGCGCCGCGAGGAAAGGTAGCGGGGAGGTGAGCTGTGATCTGCGGGTGAGGGGGGTGATGAAGGGGGGGGGGAGCCGGTGGGGAGGTGAGCTTTGGGTGATGGGGGGGGGATCCAGCGGGTCAGGCCGCGGGTGAGGAGGAGAAGAGGAGAGTGGCCGGGTGGTTGTGCGTGTGTCCCCCCAGCTGTGTCAGCAGCGAGTGAGAGTGTGGCAGGTGAGCCAATGAGAGGCGTGCGGGGGAAGGGCCGGGCCACGGACCAATCTGATTGGCAAGAGGCTGAGTGACAGAACTACGGACCAATCAGATTGCCCATAAGAACAGCAAACATACAACGTTTTCAATTATATAGATACATAACTAATAGCTTGTGTGTGTGGATTTGGGAGCAGCAATGCAACATTCAACACTGCTGCAATATATTGATATGCATCCTAAACGACAGGGATATTAGTAGGTTATTTAACCACTTCCCACTCAATTATACCCTTTCATGACCTGTAATGTTAATAGGTCGCTATCTGTATGCTTGATCCAGGGATTACTATACTGTACATGCATCTATGTTTATCCACCATATAGATATGCATGATTGTATGTAATAATTAGCACCCATTATACCACCGTCATTTTATTGGGGAATTATCCCTAGCATTGTTTTTATTTTTACTGTATTTGTTAGTGCGTTGTTATTGTATCATTAATAAAAAAAAAATTTTGGTTAGTATTTGTCTTTTAGTGGTATCCATCGTCCTACAGCGATGGGAACGGTTACTATAGGTCATCTGTATCTGATTACCAGTTAACTATATAATAATTTGATAATGATGTAATTACACTTTACAATATTGGACTTAGTGCAGTAAATAGGGTTCTTTTGGGTGATTTTATTATCACCTTGTTTGTTTAAATTTTACACACATGATTAATACCCCATGCCGGCGGTGGTCCTGTCCTATGTCCGCAGGACCAACAGTGCACCCCGGGGGGTACCCATGGGTGTCTGGTGTACTATAACCAATCAGATTGGGGAATTATTTCCAACGATCTGATTAGGTGAAATACCGTGTGACGCCGCCCATATTAGAATTAGGGACATCATGTTAAAGGGAAATGAAGCACAGCCAATCTGATTGGCTGGCATTATTCCCTTTAAATTACATCATTAATAAAAATAATTAAATAGGCACAAGATTTTAACAGCCAATCAGTTGGCTGTTAAACCAGTTCCCGTCCAAATGTGACATCACAAGCCATATTTAAGGCCATGACGCCTCATTTGAGCCCAAGAAGATGACATCGGTTGGGATATACCATGGGGTTTTTTGGATTGAATGATGAAGACAGAAGATAAAGAAAATGAAGAAATAAATACAGAAGAAGATAGAAGAAGCGGATTGAAGATAAATGGAAGAAGAATTTGGGTACCTGATCCGGCTCTTCATGGCAGATGGCATCGGATGCAGTTTGAGGCCTTAGCGGTACATGAGCTTCCTGCTTCCCCGGGAGTCGGAGAGCCAACGTTTCTAAAGGTAAGTAAAATATTGAATGTATGTAAAAATTTAGTGTCATAAGTCCCTTCTTTATATTTCCAACATGCTCCAGCATGCATAGACAGTCTGACATACTGGAGCCCGCACAGACATTCTTAAAGATAGATAACATTATCAGACTTACAATTTAAAAACGCTTTGTTGCTAAAAATGTCTCCTGTATTATATTACTTGAAATTATTTTTGTAACATGACCCATAGTTACAGGTTTTACATAAATAACATTTATGAAATCCCTTGGACAATACAAGGAGCTTTCCAAAGAACTATTTGTCCCAGGGGCAGTAAGGAGATTTTACCAGGAGCAAAGGAAAGGGTTAGTTACAGTGCGGGCACTTACAATGTGGAATTCTTTACCCATGGAAACTGTGATGGCAGATGAAATAGATATCTTCAAAAAAAAGATTGGACCTATTTTTAGGAAGGAAATGTATACAGAGATATACCAAATAAGTAAACATGGGAAAGATGTTGATCCATGGAGAAATCTGATTGCCATTACTAGTCAGGAATTCATTAATTTTTTTCCCTTTATGAGACATTGTTGGATAATGTCTCACTGGGTTTTTTTTTTTTTTACTTTCCTCTGGATCAATATACTGTAAATACAAACATAGTATAAATATGTCATCTAAATCTAAATGTAACATATAGTACAGTTTTAACTTGGACATATTTGTGCCTTTTTTCAACCTCTTCTATTATTTAGAGATGGGCAAATCCGCCCAAATCCGTTTCCTGTATTTTCTCGCATTTTGCCCCCAAAATCGGGTTTGTGTTGGAAAATCTACAAACGCCTTTGATCGGTTTTAATCTGCGTGGATTCATTCAAAGTCGCCACAGGGTACAACCCGTGGATGGATTTATAGAATCCAATCCGCGAATTCAGCAATTTTTAAAAATCCGCCAACGGATTGCTGAATCCATCTACGGGTTTTAGAATCCGTTGAGTGTATTTGTAATAATAATAAAAAATCCGCAAAACGTAAATCGCCCTTTTTGTGTTTGATCCGCTGAAATTCACAGACCAAAAGAAGTGGCCGATCCGCCGCAGATCCAAATCCGACCCAGCAATTTGTCCATCTCTAATATTATGTTGTACAGTATTTAACTATTCTATTGAATATCTGGGGGGAGGAGGGTGGAAATCTTTTGATTTCTCAAATAACAATGCAAAACGACATGCAACTGTTACAAGATCACTAACTCATTGAATCTTCTGCAAATGAGTATTGCTTGACCTGAGAGAGAGATTACAACTCTCTAAAGCTTGTCCTAAAATAGAAATTGTTAGTCCAAATAAAAAAAGTTATCACCTAATACTGAAGTACTTACAGTACTTATTTTGCACTGGCCTAACATGGCTTCTTCTATTTAAGTCTAGACCAGTAACACAATTTACGTTGCATCCTTTAGTGAATCTGCCATGTACATTTCCACAAAACTGTCGTTCCTGTATTATATAAATGTTAATGAAAACTCTACTGTTATTTAGGACATTCTTAAAGAAGCGGGACTGTAATCAGAAATCAGTAATCAGAGAGGGTCAAAACATCTCAGATATTTGCGAGCTTGCTAATTGTTATGCAGATTTAACATGATACACATATTGTACTGTAGCATCAAGCAGGAAACAGTAATTACAATGACTAAGGTTTCATGACCTTCATTACATGACAACTACGTATTAAAGTATAAAGTATGAAGAAACAAACCAAAAATATTACTTGTAATAAAGAAAGGAGATGGGTAGAAAAGGAACCCAAGTGCAGCACTCGAGCTCACCCTCTGGTGATTAGTGTAATAGTTAAAACGTAATCTTTATTAATCAGCAACCAAGATAAAATATAGGGTATTAAAACGACAAACTGAAGGTATACGTTGGATCCAAATACTGATAGCCGTGTTGGTTCAGGATCCTAAATAACAGTGTGTAAATAGGATAATACTAATACCACACTAGACAACAGTCCTTGTAGAGGATCTGTAAGTGAGTGGAATCGTACAGGGAATTCCCGTGAGTAAGATTGCATCAACTGTAAATCACTAAAGCAAATAACTAAATAAACCAAGATGTAACAATTGAGATGGTTGGATTTACAGTGGCCGGTAGATAATTATGGTGTCCATTTTATAATATATTGGGTGTACCATAATTCAACCAGCAAGTAAAATATGATCAGATCTCAGCTGAATCCTCCCTATGTGACTGTAGGTAGTGGTGCATATGGATCTGCACCCTTACTATAGCTGACTTGACATCAAGTGACCTCAAGAAAGTCTGCAGCGATGATCCGAGTAAGTATACTGTATATATTTTCACAAGATCAGCTATGCTAAATAAGGCTGCTAAGGTAAGTAATATGGACCGGTAGTGATGTATGAGGTCCTTATGAATACAGAACCCCTAAGTGCACTTAAGGGGTCTGTATTCATAAGGACCTCATACATCACTACCGGTCCATATTACTTACCTTAGCAGCCTTATTTAGCATAGCTGATCTTGTGAAAATATATATATAAATGTGTTGCACATTAAACATTAGCACCAGCATAAAGCTGCAAAGGAGCAGAGGCATAACAACATAAACATTTTATATACCCTTTCTTTTTACAAAATGTTTCCTTTTTTTTTGTATGTGTATAACTTTCAAGAAAATGTGTTCAATATTTATTGAAAAAAAGTGGATAACAAATTCAGATGGACCAAATTTGGGACTTGCTTTGTTCTCTATAGAAAAACTATGTAACACTGTACGTTTTCAATACAATTCAGAATATTATAGTGTAGTGTACTGTATACTGTTTATCCAAACACTACTTTTATATAATTTTAACCTTGTTAGAAAACAGTCCAAATAATTTTTTATATACTGTAAATCAAATGAGAAATATATTTTGTGACCCTCTTGTGAAATGCATCAAGCTAGAGAAAATGAATGTCTGTATATTTTCTAAATAATAATAAATATTTTATTTTCCTGGTATATGGTTTAGGTGATCAATGTCTAATAATATGGACTGAGGAATAGTACATTTATATGGATGGTATTCCTAAAGATTGGTGATAGAAATATGATTGCTATATCTTATAATTTTTTTATTTGACTCCTCTCATTACTGTATCTTTATAACATATTTGTTTATATGTTGATATTTGTTGAATTCATGAACTGTGTTGTCTACATAATATTGTAACCAGGTTTCCCGGTCTCCTGTTCCCCACCCCTTACCTTCTGTGCCATGGGATGTTGCGGGGAGGACGACGGGCTCGCAGGGCGCCGCCATGTTTAGTGTGCGTGCGCACGCGCGAAGGTTCGCGCATGCGCAGAGCGATCACGGAATGGGCAAAGTGGCGCTCCGTAGATCAGGGTCTGCTCAGAGTCACGCATGCGCAGTTGAGTGCAGTGGTGGCCATTACAGAATTGTGCACGCGCAGTAAAGATAGCGCATGCGGCGCCAATAGAGTAGAGGCTCTTAAGGAACTACATTACCCAGAAGCCTCTGGGCACAGCCCTTTCACCCAAATCACCTGCTGCATTACAGCCAACAGGGCTTACAGATTCTCCTGCTGCAGGAGAGATACATTGTTGCAAGCTAGAGTCAGCAAGCTGACAGTGGAGCACGAGTGTCAGTAGGAGCTGGGAGACAGATAGGGGAAGGGTTTGTAGGTTCAGGGAGCAAGTGGCCCTGCACTAGGCCAGAGACTCCCTATGCCCCAGGCAAAACCCAAAACTCATTTGCCCCATTAAATAAATAAAACATAACCAAAACATTAACCAGCAAGCATACAGTATAGTAATTTAAAGTTCTACTTACCCCTTCCAGGATGAAGGCCGTCCTCTTCCTCCTCTTCAGTGGGCACCAAAAAAAATAAAATAGTAACTACTGGCCACTAATCCCCCTCCCGCTCCCTACACGAGAGACCTAACCACCCTCCCCAGGGAAAACACAAAAATGACAATAAACCAATTGATTTGCACAGGTCACAGCCATGCACTATGGGCATGGGTTTCCACTATTCCAGTCAATATGCAGCCTACCTGCAAATCCCCAAAACAACCACCAAATTAAAAAGACATTCGATTTTAAACACAAAAATGCCAATAAACCAATTGATTGGCACAGTGGCACACCACTGTCAATATGCAGCCTGCAAATCCGAAAATTAAGGAACCAAAAATAAGACATTACATTTCAACTTTAAGAACAAACAAACAGCAAATTAAAGACATTGCATTTCAATTAAAAAAATACCTGCAATTAATAGAAACAATAAATAAAAGACATTGCATTTCAATTTGCAAATGACAACCTAAAAAAAATACACTATAAAATACCCAGGTTTTTCTTACTTTTGATGCCTTCACCCACTGAATCCAACTCCAGCAGCAACAGTAGTTGCTCCTGGTCCATGTCGCAATGCTCCTCAACAGCCATGGTCCTCCGGTTAGTTCTTTCATTCTTTTCTTCATCTGTAATTGTAATCCATTTTGGGTTCTTTGTTATCTTCATCTGTAATCCATTTTGGGTTCTACTTTGTCTTCATCTGTAAATTGTAATCCAATTGGGGGAGATGTTGACTCTTCAGCTTCTTGGCATCAAATGAGACAGGACAGGCTGTATATAAGGCCTGTGACATTACATTTGTCTGACAAATGGTTCCCAGCCGATCCGATAGGCTGGAGTACCATGTGATAGTTTTTTTTAAGGATGTGACATCATCCCTGGATAATGTCACATCTTTAAAAAAAATGGGTGCCATCACATGGTACTAAAACCAATAGGATGAGGGGAGAATTGTGTGTGTGTGTTTATATGTAGGAGGGGGGTATTGTATGTATGGGGGGAAATTGTGTGTATTTACAGTGGCGGCCTGCTTTAGTCTAATGCGGCCGACATCGCGAGTAATTTAAAACCGCGTGCAGACGCGGCTGTTTTTTTTCCCCCCGCGCGTCACTGGTGAGCCGGTCACGCGTGCCAGGGTTCCGCTGGCATCCCGAAGATGGAGGTGATGGAGGTTGAAGGTGGGGTAAGGCCCAGTGACGCGTTGGGTACGTATTGTCCCTGCGTTGTGCATCACTGGGATCAGGAGAAGCAGAGGCGGAGCAGCCAGGGGGTCGCGCATCATGGACCGGAGGAAGGGAAGATGCGGCTGGCGCGCGGCCAAGTTCGGCGCCCAGCCGAAAAAAAGCCCCAGTATGGACCGGGTAAACGTAAGAATTAAGCTGGCCGCAGCAGTATGTGTCGGAGGAGAGGATTGTGTGAGTGTGTGTGTGTGTTTGTAGGAGGGGGGGATTGTGTGTGTTGGAGGGGGGTTTATGTGTGTGTGTGTGTGAAGGTGGGGAGGATTTGTGTGTGTGTGTAGGAGGGAGGAACATTGTGTGTGTAGGAAGGGGAAAAATTGTGTGTGTGTAGGAGGGGAGGAATTGTGTGTATAGGAGGGGGGGAAATTGTGTGTGTAGGTGGGAATGGAGAGTATGTGGTGGGGATGGAGTGGGGATGTGTGAGGGGGGAAGAAGAAGAAGAGGAAAAAGTGAGGGAGAGAGCGAGGAAGAGTAAGAAAAGGGGTGAAACATGTACCAAAAAAATGTAGTTACGCCACTGAAAGCGCTATTAGCCATTTTGGTCTCTTGCCCATTCCTGTGTGTGTTGTTGGGGTAGAAGGGGTGGGTGAAGGGGTTGTTGCCCTGGGGGTAGATGATTAGGCCTTCTGGGGGTGTATGTAAACTCCTTCATTACTCTACTGGTTAGCCACTAAGGTAATGAAGCTCTGCTTTAATTATATTTTTATTACATACATTAAGATTGACGCAGGGGGCCACCGGAGTTGAACTGCATTACTTTCAGGTTCAGGGGCTGTCTGAAGCCTGAGATACAGGCCCAGTATGGGGTGCCACTGTCTCCTGCAAGTTTAAATGTCCCACTCATGTGATGCGGGACATTTAAATTTGTAAGAAATAACATTACCCCATATTATTTAATTATTTATAAAATATTTATTTATTTATAAAATATTTTACCAGGAAGTAATACATTGAGTTACCTCTCATTTTCAAGTATGTCCTGGGCACAGAGTTAAGACAAATATTACATGTTTACAAATATATTTACATAAATGAGCAGGGTATACATTATATACAAGACATTGCATGCAGAGTTAAAGATAATATATATTATGGGCGTATGAAACAGTTACAGACCAGATTAAAATGTGTGACAGTCTTAGATTTGAAAGAACTTAAACTGGTGGTGGATGTCAGAGTCTCTGGTAGGTTGTTCCAGTTTTGGGGTGCACGGTAAGAGAAGGAGGAGGGGCCGGATACTTTGTTGAGCCTTGGGACCATGGGACTTTTGTAGTCTGATCTCAGGTGATAGGTGCTGCATGTGGTAGGGGTGAGGAGCTTGTTCAGGTAGCTGGGTAGCTTGCCCATAAAGAATTTGAAGGCAAGACAGGAAAGGTGAACTTTGCGCCTAGACTCGAGTGATGACCAATCTAGTTCTTTGAGCATTTCGCAGTGATGTGTGTTATAGTTGCATTGGAGAACAAAATGACAAATTGAATTGTAGAGGGTGTCAAGTTTGCTAAGGTGGGTTTGAGGTGCTGAGCCATATAATATGTCTCCATAGTCAATAATTGGCATTAGCATCTGCTGTGCGATATGTTTTCTGACCAGGAGACTTAGGGAGGATTTGTTCCTGTAAAGTACCCCTAGTTTGGCATAGGTCTTGGTTGTCAGGGTATCAATGTGCATCCCGAATGTTAAGTGGGAGTCAAACCATATGCCCAGGTATTTAAAACTAGTAACAGGAGTTAGGGTTGTGTTAGTGCTGGTTCTAATCTGGAGCTCAGTCACTGGAAGCTTTAAAAATTTAGTCTTGGTCCCAAATACCATTGTTACAGTCTTGTCAGTGTTTGAAAACAGTTTGTTTTGGGAAATCCAGTTTTCGAGTCTGAAAAAATCAGACTGAAATATGTGTCAGAGAGGCTATGGTTGTGTGCATATAGGATTGTGTCATCTGCATACATGTGTATTGAGGCTTCCTGACAAGCTGTGGGAAGTTCATTGATGAACACTGAGAAGAGTAGGGGCCCCAGAACAGAGCCTTGCGGGATGCCACAAGGGGTTAGAGTTAGAGCCAGAGATGGACACATGTTGGGATCTACCTAATAGGTAGGACTGAAACCAGTTTAAAGCATGCTTCCCTATTCCACAGCTCTGGAGTTTGTTAAGCAGGATAGCATGATCAACAGTATCAAAACCACAGGATTTTTAAACCAAGGTTGCATTTCTGGCGCTTGCAAGCAAAGGACAATTTATTTAGTTCCAAGGACAATTTATTTCGTTCCCTTATTCCAGTAAGTGTTGTTTTTAAGTGTATTCTGCAGATGTCGTGTGTTTGTCTATTAAGGAAATAAATCACAATTTATTTTGCAACTTGTTCTGTTCAATCAAGTACCCAGAAATATAAATGTGTTGATAAAAGTTGGTGTCATCGTGACAGGCTTTTAAAAAACTGGTATAATATATTAATATATTAGGGCCTGTACCTTGGGAAGCAGGGTGTCCCTGGACCTGAAATGAATGCCATTCAGCTTTGGAGACCCCTGCTTCAATCCTATTCACTAAAAATAATAATAACAGAGAGATCGCCTGTAAGAGCTAAGCCGGGAGACACATAGAGAGGGGCTGCTGCTCTCTGCTTTCTCTGCACAGGTCTTCCAGACTGGTAGCGGACCAGTAAGATTAATGCAGTGGGGATCCCATTCAGAAACAGGGACCACTGCTTCATGAATCCTTTTGTGAAATTCACGTTGTGCTACGCTGTGATGCACTTGGCCGTGATCATGTCTGCACTTGGGCGACAGCCCACCCTCTGCAAGTGACGCGCATGGTGCAGTTGAATCATGAAACATTTGTGCTAACTCTATAATTCAGGGTAAAAGGACTATACCTGTGACTAGAAAATATCAGTATATTAACTCCTTAGTAACACAAGTGGGCATATAGCAATGGTCAACTCATGAAGAGCTGGCCACTTCGGCTACAAAAGGCTTAATATTTGCACATTTGAATGTTATGCATTTTGTGTGTTATTTGTAGTGTGTTTCTTTTGAATCGATCCTTTGTGCAGTCCTTTTGTATCTGAAGGTATTCATTACAATTATTCTATGCTATGTAAAGTATATTTAAATGAGTCCCATCCCACACTTCCTAAAAGTCAGTAAACTCTGAAAGTATCTGTTTGCCTTAAAAGTCATTTGAATCTCACTTTTCTTAGTGTAGCAAGGTTCTTTATTTTGACCATGTCCTACTTGCATCAGTGAGCAATTTGAGTAATGATTTTTAAGTGTAACACAAGACGTTAGGCAGCAGTTACTTGATGTAGATATGATGTCTTGTAGCCTCACCTTTCTTTTTCCTAAGTCAATAAACACCATCTGTTGTGAACTGGCATAAGCCTACAGTATATAGCAAAGAAACAAGAGATCGTGTTACATATTGTAGCCTCTTCGGCATGATGATTATGATGATGATGATGATGAGAAGAAGCTGAAACCCAATAATAGTAGATGAGTGTACCAGACTGTCTCTATAGTGGTTTCTTTTGGGACTCATAGAAGGGTGATGTTAGCAATTAATATCATGATTTTCAGAAAAATATTTGAAGGCTTTGAGACGCAGATGTATGTTTTTAATATTAACACAATATCATGTTTCTGCTTGCATATTTTCAAGGAGTCATGGAGAGCACACAACGTACAAGAATTCTAGATCTATTAAATGAGAGAAAAAGCAGATATGTCACCTTAGTGAACAGAAATAGCGAGGGTCCTTATTTTCCTCATCTGGTATTTCATCGTATTATATTTTGGTCAAAGGAAAAATAACAGGCTTGCAATAGAGTCCCATGGGGCAGTGTGAGTCTTACATTGGTTGTAATAAAGAAATAATGAAATATGTAGTCCACTCCTGCCTAGGACAAAAGTGAACCCAGGACAGTGGCTTAGTTATTAGGTTAAATGTAACTGATTGACACCTTTTGTCTTGACACAAGTGTGCAGACTAATATATATATACATTGTTATATCTTGTAAAATATTGTCCTGAAATATTTTGTGCATGTGCAGCCCAGCAAAGAAAGGTATACTGTAGGTTTTCTGACTTAATGTATATGTGGCATGGCTATTCAAATGATGGAAACAAACACCTTTGGTGACAGCATCTGAAGTGATAGCTTTCAGTGCAATTTCTGATTGATTTAGTCAGCATCACTTTCATCCTGTGCTAAATTTATCAAAATGTAGTCAGCTCAATTTAAGCACAAAGGAACATGATAATTTATAACAGTAGTAATAAGCAATTCACTGTGACAAAGGTAAGACAGTGGACTGACAACTCTCAGTAACATATATCTTATTATCTGGTAACTTGGTGACAATACTCTTTAGGATAAGTTATTAGGACTGGCAATCAGCATTTTGTTAATGTATTTATGGGGAATGATGGATTGCTAAATTATATGGTGCAAATCTGTGACCAGAAATACTGTTTGAACAAATAATACAAGCCCCCACACTATGGGACTGTATATTATTAGATTAGGTATTTTTAGATTGTTTTTGCTACTATCCCCCACCAAATAGATATCCTATTTTAAAATACACACACAACTTTAATAAATAAAGATATGTACTCGTCCTTTCTTTCCTTAAGTTAATGATACGCCAGACAAATGGCTCTCATTTGTAACCATTATTGTTATAACATTTTGGGGGAATTTGGATCTGCCTCAGATTGGCCGGTTCCATTGGTCCACACATTTCCGCAGATCAGTCTAAAAAAGGGCAAACTGTCAATCCTGGATTTTTATTTTTGCATCAATGACAATCCGCACAATGAATTAATTATTCTAACAAAAAAAACGTAATCCATTATCAGCGCATGAGGAGGAGCCATGGATGAGTATAATAGAGGTGCAGCCCCCAGGACAAACATTTTAGTTTTGATCATAAAAATTATCATAATGATTATTATTATTAATATTATTATTAATAATGGGTTCTTATGAGTGTATATGAAGATTTGCATCTCTTGAAATGCTGACCTGCAATTGGACTTTTGGTTAATCCCTGGGGATGGGTGACATGAGTCAGAATGTTTACTTAATACCTGGTTTTAATAAGCACTGTTGGAACATTAATTACCATGGCTGGCCGTCTCCTGGAACCACACAGTGCAGCGGTTAATTATCTCCTTGGCTAGACTGCAGTTACTTATGTGACACTACCCTCTGTCATATGATGATTCACAACCACCACACCATCATCCACATCATTATCTAATAGGTAAAACAAGTTATTTTGGCATCATATATTTGTGCTATTTGAATGTTTAACATCTAGTGGTAGTGTTGTTCCGAACAAGTCAGCCCTTTAAGTTCCACCTGTGCTGTGCCAGGCAGGCAGTGCTACACCTATAATCTCTTTCAGAATTGGCAATTGTCATCTGGCTGCCACCCAATCATTACATAACGTCCATGTTGTATGTGAAAAAAGATAGTCAATGTCTGTAGCAGCAATACATTCAATTGACATGAAAATTTATGTGACAAAAGTTTTGATTAAAAAAAATCCATTCAGCTCTGTCTTGATGTTTTATTTTAAAAATGACATAATGTGATAGAGCAATTAATAACTCCCCCTCTTTCTCACAGTCTCATAGAACTAGAGGTTGGATTTGTGGTGATGGATAATGGTTTTAAACTAGGTGTAGCAGTGAAACTAGGCAACATAGAGCATGATTGACACACACTCCTTGTCTAGCACACATACTCTATTCAATTAATAGTCACATGTTTCCTAGCTCCATGAAGGAATGTGCATAGAATTTATTTGATTGCTGACAGAAAACATTTGGCGCACTGTAGACAATGTTACATTTTTTATTATAAAAATTATGTTACTCCGGTTGGACTTTTTAACAATGGATTCATCTGCCATTAAAAAAAAAAAAAAAAAATCCTTTTTTCTTACATTAAAATGACTGATTAGAAATAAACACAAACCATGGAATGGATTTTGGTTACTCCCACCGGGGTATAATAGTTTTTTTTAAAGTCGCACAACTGAGCAACATAGGGGGATTTGAACTAATCCGCATGGATAGAAGTTGAAACAATCCGACTGCGGATTTTAAAGGGTAGCCCGGGGAACAGATTTGGACTGATTCACCATCATATACAGATCAAATACCAGGTACGTTATTAGGGCACTGATTTGCTTAAGGGCCTTCGTCTTGAGGTGGTAAGGTTGTTGTATTATTTGAAACAATAAGTTAGTTGAATAAATAATTTTTAAAGCGAGTCATGCTTTCAACAGTAGGCCTTTTTTTTGTGACATAGGCTCCAACACTAAAGTATAGAGATTTAGCTAGATATGAGGGATTTTCTGTATTTAATGGGTACGTGCTTGACAAAATATTAAATATAGTAGACTTGGCAATTAAAGCAACTTGTATTGCCCTGTATACACTCTGTGACATATACAACTAATAGATAGCTATTCAAATGAATACATGAGATGTCCATACAGTTATTAAATGCAGGCAGAGGCTGCGATGTAAATTGTCTCAAAGACCAGCTCAAATCATTTCTCCAAGACAGTTCGCTAAAGGAATTCTTTCTTATTAGCTATAGGAACATTTGATTTTATTACACTCTAAACGTACCTCTGTCTCAGAGAGGTCAGAAATAATGTGATGTGCAGCCCTATTAATATCACTGTCTTGATTTATACTGGCAGTGCTCATATGAGCCATGACAGTGGGGTGTATATATTTGACATTTTCCTGTGGCATTAAATGTGGCAGATGTAGTGCTGAAACAATTAGCTTGCATATATTATCCACTACAGACCTCTATTTTTCAAGCAGATGTGTTCCCTTTTCCACCATTAATAACATATTTCTTTCTTTAAACATATTAAAGGTTTGCCTTCATAACTGTTCAACAAAGATAGGACAAATTAGACAATAGTGTGCTACACACAAAACAGTTTATGAACCATCATTTTTATCTACATTTCATGATGTACAGTATATGTGATTGAAATTGCTCCTTCCACCTGGAAACCTGAACATATCAGGAAAAGCCAGACACCTTATCATTCTCTTGTCCTTCTAAGGCTTCTGCTAAATACTTTAAGCTGAACAGGTAACCGTGGAAACATAGCTGCATATGATTAGAAAGGATTTTAAAATTGGCTGCAGTTCCCTGTGAAAGACTGAAGGGTGCTTGGTTCAGGCGAGAGAGACCTTAATGTATGCTCTGTGCCAAATTGATTTGTATTTATTTTGAATGTTAAGGGAAAGTGGGCTATCATCTTGTCCCTCTGATAATTAACATGATGAATAAAAGTTGTGATCTTAAATTATCGTTTCATAGTTACAAAGAAGATGAGGTTGAAAAAAGGCATACTGTACTGTATGTCCATCAAATGTAATTTAATGTTATATTTAGACAAGAGATACTTATCCTATACTGTATTTGTATCTACAGAATATTTTTCTTTAAATTAAATGTTTTTAAAGGTTTTCACATAAATAAAAATTTGGGGGGAAATAATCAGTTAGTTATATACAGATTTGTACATTTTTTAATCTTTATCTCACTTTATAAATCCTAGAGTCCCAAATAGTTACAATGGTGTTATAAACAACAGATATGTAATGTTTTTCGGACTTCAATATAATGAAAAATAAATAGCCGAGACAATGATTATTGCTAAAAAAAAAAAAACAAGGGAAAATGCCCACCAGAGATTTAGAGCATGATTGATATAAGATTTACTCCCTGAATATCGGAGTGTGGTATCCACGGTTGACAGATTCTTTTGAATTTAGCACAGGAGTCATTAAGGAAACGAATAATCTTTTCCATCTGGCAAATAAACCCGATTCTATGTTTAATTTTGGAGAGATCTGGAACACTATGCTGCTTCCACAGAACAGCTAGTTCACATCTTGTAGCCAATGCTATGTGAGAGATCAGTTTGTCTTCTGTCTTGGAAATATCTTGGATTGCTCTGTATAGGAGGAAAGTCCAGGGGTCTAATAGAAGATCTAAGCTTAGTATCTTCTGCATTCTGAGGGATGCCACTGCTGGACATGACCACCACATATGTAAGAAAGAGGACCGGGCCCCACAACCCTTGGGACAAAGGGGAGAGTAACCTTGAACAAATTTGGATAATTTTAGGGGGGTGAGATAATGTAACATCTCATCATAACCTTGTATGCATTCTCCCTGATGGTTGTACAAATTCAACTTTTAGACTCTGCGTTGAAGATTTCAGTCCATGCATCCCCAGCCAACATCTCTTCAAGATCGACTTCCCATTGGGCCATATACTTCAACCTCTGTTTAAAGACTTCCTCCGGGAATGAGAGGCACCCGTATAGTTTTGATGTAAGCTTCTTTATGTCTAAAGTATGTCTGGTAGGCATAGTTTCTCAAAGTGAGTCAAGGGTAATGTGTGGTGTGATTTAGTGTAAAACACCCTATGTTGTAGGTAACAAAAAAATTCCGAATTAAGGAGACCTTTCTCTGTTGTAAAATTATCAACAGATTTGAGTTTTAGGTCTGAGCCAAGGTCCCTAACTCTTGTGATTCCTGCCCTTTCCCATCTTTTGAAGTTTCTTTATTTTATTCCTGGTCTGAAGTCTGGATTATTTAGGAACTGAATCATGGAGGAATTTTTGAATGAGAGGGAGAATTTAAATGTTGTCATCTCCCAAATCTTTAGAGAGTTAATGATTGAGGGTGAGGTTTCTTTGATGTTCCCTATTACCACATGAAGTAGTTAAATTAAATTAGTAAGCATAACCAGGCGAATCAAGGAAGCCTCGAGTGCCACCTTTCTTCTGAGCTACGGGTTTGCATGACATTGAATTAGCTGACTTAACTGAGCAACTTTGTAGTTGGAAATTAAGCAAGGGAGTTCCAGCCCTCTGTAGCCATTAGGAATCATTGGAATTTTCCTGCCAATTCTCATTTTTTGTATTTCCAAATACATTTGGAGATCAGCGATTAAAGGGCAAATATATCACTGTTTAAGACTGGGATTGGCAGGGTTTGGAAGAGGTAAAGGATATTTGAGAGGAGATTCATCTTAATACATTGTATCCTACCAATCCATGGTATATTCTATCCCGACCATGATTTAATATTTTCTATAAGAGATTTGAATATTTTATGATAAATTGCTCGATAAAGCGATTTGTAATTGTTGCTTATTTAATGGCCAAGTGTTGTCATTTCAAATCAAAGTTTAACACAATTAACTTAACCATGTCTTTTGGGAGATTGATATTGATGGGCTCGGATATAGAATTATTGATTTTGAATTCTGATATTTTGTTGAATTTTTGAGAGTTGATTAAATAAATTTGGAAGTGCGATTATCTGTTTTGAAAGAATTAGAATGACGTCATTTGCAAATAATGCAATTTTGTGAGTTTGGTGGTCTGACTGGATCCCAGATATGTTTGGTTTGCTCCTAATGTTAGCGGCTAAAGGCTCCATACACAAGGCAAAAAGGAGGGTGAGAGGGAACAGTCCTACTTTGTGCCACTTTTGACGTGAAATAAATCTGATGGAAAACCCTGGCAAATCACTTTAGCTGTTGGATCTGTATAGACGGCGAATATTGCTATCTGGAAACTTCCATGGAAAATAAAAGCTTTGAGCGTGGCGTGCATGTACAGATGCAGCGGCTGTTATTCAAACATTTACCTGGGTAAATGTTGCGTTATGCTGCGTGTAGGTTGATATATATTCACTAGTTTTGCCGGGGCAGACTAATGGTCCATCGGATTAACACAGCAGTGGTCTACCTTTTTGTAATAGACGCGCAGTAAGAAATAGGCTGAATCAGTCACTCTAGCTGCGCGCCTCTCAGGCAATCGCAGGGGTTTTATTTAATTTTAAACACTACAGAAATGTAGCAGGGGGTCTCCGGAGCTGAACCACATTGATTTCAAGTCCGGGGACGCCCTACTTCTCAAGATACAGGCCGATATCTCCTATGCATCGAAATGTCTCGCGTCACGTAATCGATTATCCAGATAATCCAATATAAATCAATATTTTTGATGTTTGGTTAATTTAATTATTGTGTTTCTTTTGGTGATTGGTTTGATTTAATTTGGTATTTTTGGTGGTTTATTTTTTAGCTTGCCCATTTATTGCTATAGTGGCAAATAATGTCCATATTATAATATGGACCTGATGTACCACTGTGCCAATCATTGGGTAGCGGGGGTGGAGTGTGGGAGTAGTTGTCCCAGGGAGGGTGGTTAGGCCTCCCAGGTGGGTAGTGGGGGAGGAGGGTTAACCCCATAATTACTATAGCAGTTACTAACCGCTAAGGTGATTAAGGGGTCAGTGGCCATTAGATAGTATTTTTTATTGTTATGTTGCTGCCAAAGGAGGACAAGGACGGTGATGAGGACGTCCTTCATCCTGGCAGGGGTAAGAGCAAGTTTTATTTACTTTATGCTGGCTGTTTTTTTATTTTTAATGGACAAATGCACTTTTATCCATATCTGGATAATAGTAATTTGACCATTACTGTACTGTATGTGTTGGGGTTGAGGAGGGGAGGTTTTTATTATTTTAATGTATTTCACTGTATTTTT
Organism: Ascaphus truei; assembly: GCF_040206685.1. Classification (NCBI taxonomy): domain Eukaryota; kingdom Metazoa; phylum Chordata; class Amphibia; order Anura; family Ascaphidae; genus Ascaphus; species Ascaphus truei. The sequence goes on along the minus strand of NC_134483.1, from coordinate 157,970,788 downwards.
TTTGTTTTTAATTGGTAACAGCGCTATTATACATCTTTGGTTGCTACAGGGGGTGGGTGAAGGTAGTAGGTTTCCCGAGTGGGTGTTTAGGCCTTGCAGGAGGGTTGCACAAGGAGTTAACCCCTTCATTACCTTTAGTGGTTGTAACCAGGTGGATAGCTACCCAGGTGGATAGCTAGGGACATGCTTGTTGTTAGTCTCCCTAAGGGGACTAGGTTTTTATTTTATGATTTGGTTTGTCTTAAAGGGACAGTGTGCCTATTATTTGTTGTAATGTCCATTGTTTGGACTCTTACGGACCCTGCCAGAGGTGGTCTTTGAAGTGGGATTCTACACATCTGCAGTTCAGTAGTAGAAAATGTGTTAAAGCCACAAACTCAGGCAGAAAAAGAAACCAAGATCACTGTGCTGGGTAAAGAAAAAGTGACTAATAAGTGTTTGGTGTAAAGTCTGCCCCGTGAAAAAAAAAAATATCAACAAACGAGTCGACAAAATGGCCAACATGAAATGTTTGTGTTGCAATGCATTTAACCATGTGAAACAGTGTCCCTTCAGGCCATTTGATGATGACTCATAAGTGGCCCAAGGAAAGGAGTCATACCCGCAGATGAAAGCTGCACTAGCAACATGTGTCCATAGCACAGGACCTCATAACCCTGGAGTCAGTGACCAGGAATTCGGAGCTGCATAGTCTAGAAGGAAGCCAAGTGATGATCTGAAAGATTTAGTATACTGGGCCTGCAGTGAACCAGGTCACATGGAGGAATCGTGTCCCCAAGTTCTCAGTTATAAACAATGGCAACAAGAGCAGCACGAGGAATATTGTCTCCCACATCTGCAACAGCAAGCAATGGGTATTGAGTGCAAGGAAGAGTCAGAAGCTGTTACAAATGAGTGTGTGCCCAGTATTACTGATGTCTCAAGAGCTACCAAAGCAAAGAGAAAAAAAAGTGTTTTAAACTTACAGAGAAAGTTACAGAAACATTTGAAGAGCCTGCGATGTCAGGACAATGTGCGTCAGAAAGGAGCTGAGATGTGCTGCAGACCAGAGCGATTGGTGAAAACGTCACAGGAATACCAGCAAAGAAAGATGAATCCTAGGCAGGATAAAGATGCTTTAACTCCTGCACTCCAATTTTCCAGCCATGTTTATGATGTCCTCCAGGAACAATTGGATAAGGAGCGAGAGGCTAATGTCGAGTTAAAGAGGTGTCTACTCCCAGCTTTACTTGAGTATGCAACTTTGGAGAAAACGGAGTGTCTCTTGCGGAGTGAGTTGGAGGAAGTGATGACAAGTCTGGACAGTGCAAACTCTGTGGTTACCGACATGGACAAAAAGCAGAGCAAGTCTGGCAAAATGATTGCTAACTTGAAACAGAAGTATGAGGAGGCACAGATTGAGACTAGAGTCTCTCAGCAAGAGGTTCACAATTGCCATAAACAGTTGGAAGTCTCTCAGAAAGAGGTTCATGTTCTCAGAACAGAGCTGGAATACTCTCACCAGGAGGACCACGGTCTAAACACAGAGCTGTGTACAATGACGGCTGCCTATGAGAAGGTCTTGAGTAGTATAGAGACTGTAAAAATAGAGAACAGAAACATGAAGGAAGAGATATTCGATTTGACTGGTCAGGTCAGTGCCAGAAAGGAGAATTTTCACCAAGCAGAAAAAGTGAAGAAAAAATTTATAATGAAGGATGCATTTATTCAAACTCAGAGCAAGCACAGGGATGAGAAGAATTAAAGGATGTTCTCAATAAACAGATGTTTCTCGCTGATTAACTACTGTAAACTTTCTGCAAAGATAGAAAAGCATTTTGACACTTCACAAATGCTACAGAGCATCCATCCAAGGAAGGATGGAGAGAGAAAGCTATATGTGTAAATGCTCCGTGACTGTCGCCGTACAGTCCGCCTACAAGGGGAAGAAATCTTGTCTGCTTAATTGCCAAAGTAAAGTAGCTCAGGCTATTCAGCAATTTTGTAGAATGAAGCAGCAAAGAAAGAAATATCAATGCTTGAAGGAAAGCGGCTTCCCTAGCCACAGGCGTGGGGGCTTCATGACCAGGGGGTCTGGCCTTCCGCTCGCTGGCCCACCTCCACACCTCCCTCCCCGGCCCAGGGGAGAGTTCCCAGGAGGCCTACTTAAGGCCAGGCTGGCGGGCAGCACGTCCTCTTTTGCTGCCCGCCAGACGATTTGGTTGACCTCTTTTGCTGCCCGCCGGCGATTCGGTTGACCTGCTCAGACCCATACTGGTAATGTAAATTACCTCCCTCCCGGCTGCCTGGTGGGGAGAGGTGGTCTCGGGAGGGAGAAGGGGTCTGGCGAGTTGGTTCACTGGCCCCCCGATATGGCGTGGTCTTGGGCAGAGCCCTATCCCCCCTTCATCTTACCTCCGATCCCCGCTGCGGCTGCCGGCCGGGAGGGGCGGTCTCGGGGGGGCAGAAGGGGTCTGGCGGGCAGAAGGGGTCTGGGAGGCAGGTTTTCCCCGCTTCTTCCCCTGGGGGTGGGGGCTACTTGCTCCCGAATCGGAGCATTGTAGGGGCAGGGCCCCCCTCCATCCTACCCCCTGATCCCCATGGCGGATGCCCGGCGGGGAGGGGCGGTCTCGGGGCAGAAGGGTGCTGGTTGCGGGGAGGGGGGGTCCTGCCAATGCATGCGGCCTGCGCGGAAATTAGCCGCGTGTGGCCCATGCGGGCGGCGGAAGGGGGTTGGGCGGCTGCTCGGGGGCTGAGGCGCGCCCTCCTGCGGTCCATCATGGTGCGGGCAGTGGAAGGGGGTCTGGCGGCCACTCGCGGCCCGCTCAGAGAGCAGAGGCGCGGCCTCGGTCAGTTCCCCCTCCCGGTCCCCACAGGGTTTCCCGCAGCCAAGGGGCATGCGGTGCTTGGGCTCCTCCACGTGGGCTCTCACGGTGGAGTTAAAGGCGCGTAACGGGGCCTGGATAAATCTCTAAAAAATAAATAAAATTTTTAAAAAAGGCATATACGGGTATGTGTATATATATATATGTGTGGGCATATATATATATATATATATATATAAACGAGAAGAAAGAAAGCGCCCGATCCTAATCTTTTTGTAGATTCATCTGGAGGTTGTTGGTTCCATATAGAAAGCTGCCAGTATCCTGATAGTGGGCCATATATACAAGTTTTTGTATTCTACAGGACTTTTTTTTTATGGTTTTTTAAGACGGTATTTTTATCATATATTTTTTATATTTTTCATTTTATATTTTTTATTTTTTGTCCTCAAGTTTTTTCACATCCGTTACATTGAGTCATTTACTCATACTGTTTATCAATATTGGTTATGTGTTTCATTTAGATTTATATATATTCTGTTTATGTATTTGCAAGTATCTTTACAGCTTCACATCATATTGATTTAACATCTTATTTACCTAATCTATGGGTTTTCAACGGTTTATGATATATTTCTGCAGTTAAGATAGAACCTAGGGGGCGCAGTCTTTTTTCTTTTTATATATATATATATATATATATATATATATATATATATATATATAGTTATATATATATATATATATATATATATATATATAGTGCAGAATAAATGAGTTCTTCAGTATTCGGTGATACCTTTTTTTATTGGACTAACAATTTATGTCATAGGACAAGCTTTCGAGAGTTATCCTCTCTTCTTCAGGTCGTGCAATACTGATATACAAAGGGTTCAATGGGTAAAACAGTGTGGAGAGAGGGAAATATATATATATATATATATGTGTGTGTGGGTATATATGTGTATATATGTATAGGTATTTATGGGTGTTATGTGCAGGTATGTGTGTGCGTGTATATATATATATATATGTGTATACGGGTATATATATATGTGTGTACATGGGTGTGTGTAAATCTGTACATATGTATGTGTATGTATGTATGTAGGCATGTATACGTAGGTGGATATATTTGTATGTATATGTATATATATTGTTAGGATGCGCAAATAGACATAGGTGTTTGTGGGTTTACACGTGTATATACTGTATGTATGTGTATATAGGCATGTATACGTAGGTGGATATATATGCATCTATATGCTAGTGCAGCCGCTCTTGGTGGTTGCGGCCCTGGGCCCGGGGGTAGGCCCGAAGGGGGAGGGTGGCCAAGGTGGGCACTTCACAGTCTGCCCCCGCAGTTCAAGTTTCAGTGCGGGGGGACACGCTGAGTCGCTCGGGGCGATGGCAAGTGGCTGCCTGACTCTGCTCCCAGCGGCCTGCTACCTTCTGGATTTGTCCTGTGCGTGGGTGGCAGTTGCCCGCCCGCGCGGGGGGATGGTGAAGTCGGGGCAGAAAGGCTGGCACAAGCTTTCCATATGGGGGAGCGGGGTCTGGCTGGCGAGGGAGCCTGTCCCCCTGACACGTCCCCCCCCCCCCTTATGGTCTCATACGGTGCAGAATATGCTATATTGGGAATTATATGAGGTCAATAGAGCTCTTTATCTTGTGACATTATAAGCTATATAAATATAATGTACTAAATATTAGATGATAACTACTTGTTAATGGGAATCACAATGTTTAGCATTTATGCTTGGTTACTTTTATCTTAATTCCCCAATTAATTCATGTGGATGGGCGCATGCGGATGCGCATGTGTGGGTGAATAGGTGTATGGCACAGGTAGATGGATATATGTGTAGGCACATGGGGATGTATGTATGTAGGCACATGTGGATGTATATGTGTGTATGGGCACACGTAGATGTGTGCGTGTGTGTAGGGGCACACGTAGAGGTGTGCATGTGTGTAGGGGCACACATAGATGTGTGCGTGTGTGTAGGGGCACACATAGATGTATGCGGGTGTGTATGGGCACACTTAGATGTGTGCGTGTGTATGCTGCCGGGTGGGTCAGCTACTGTGCCCATGACCCCGCCGTGGATGAAGAATTGAAAGACACCGGGGTCAGGCTGATGGCTGTTGGTACTGGGATGGGATCCATGGTGCCAGTGACCCCAGCCATGGTTTAAGTTGGATTAAGAGACACCAGGGTCAGGCTGGAGGCTGCTGGAACGGGATCTGGTGCCACAAATAGACTTATTTAAGTTTGCGGGAGGGCTTTGAGAGGGTTCTGGCAGGGTTGGCGGTACAGGCCTAGTTTAAGGGGGGTTAAATAGGCCCGTCGTTGGCAGCTCTTGGGGGGTAGGTGTTTGTTCTTGCCAGACTGGGAGCTGGGCCCTTTTAGCCCGGGGGGAGTACGAGTGGGAAAGGTCAGTTATCCATCACCTCGAAAGCCAGCTCACCTAGGGGACAAAAGGTCAGCGGTTCGAGGGCCGGCTGACCGTCCCCTCCTGTCAAAGGAGCACTCTGGCAGGTAGTGCATTTACCCCATTAGGTTTTCTGTATAAATAAATAGCCGCAGCCATTTTACCTCCATTTCCCGTTTCCTGTCTTTATTTGTACGTTACATGTGGGTACAAGATGGGGGGAGAGGGGAACCGCCTGGAACCTCCCTGGTCAAGTGGCCTCCCTAGCCATAAGTGGGGGGCTTCATAACCAGGGGGTCTGGCCTTCCCCTCGCTGGCCCGCCTCCACACCTCCTCCCCGGCCCAGGGGAGGGTTCCCAGAAGGCCTACTTAAGGCCAGGCAGTCGGGCAGCACGTCCTCTTTTGCTGCCCGCCAGACGATTAACCGCCCACCCATCCCCTTAGGTAGTGATTGCAATCATGTAATGAATGGAAGCAGAAGGTTGAGCAGGGTATTCCCAGGAAGGTGGACATATGCATTGTATGCCGTGTTAATGGTTCTTTGTTCCGTTACAGCACGAACTGCTGATACTGTACTGAGTGAAAGGAACGAGGTTCCGAGCAGGTGGGGTCATTGACCAGTTTTGCCTTTGTCACAGTGGCTCTTGGGAGGTAGGTGCTTGTTCTTGCCAGACTGGGAGCTGAGTTGTTTGAGCCCGGGGGGAGTATGAGTGGGCAAGGTCAGTTATTGGAGGGAAGTTTGCAAACTTCTTCAATTGGAAGTAGAGGAAAACAAGAAAGAAAACAGATTGAAGTTGCATATCTCCGAGTCCAGTGCACGGTAATGCTGCACAGGCCGTGCCACCGAACAATTTTACACTGAGGAGGAGGATATGTGACAGAGTCACTGTCTGTGTAAGCAAGAGAGAGCTGCAGTGTGTTTGCCAGCATGCAGGAGTTTACACTCCTCTGTAGAAGCTAGCTGCAGGTGCCGCTAAGTAAGCAACTCCTGACTAAAAAGGGATTTAAAAGGCAGGCAGTCAGCTGCCAGCAGAGAGAGACTTTCTCAAACTAGGAAGGACACTGGTTGCTCTGATTCACCAGGCCTGCAGGAAGAAGGGTCTGCTGAGACCAGCTGGGACCCATGCCCAGAACAAGAATCGCCTCGAGGGCGAACAAGCTTCTCCCTGGTATACTAGGAACTGACATTCCAACCCTGCAGATGGAGCCAAGCTGTCACATTCCAGAGGAACTACATGCAGACCCTGGGAGGGATTCCCCAGCACCTCAAAGCTAAGAACTATCTCTTTTGTATATATATATATGACAGTTGTACAGTACCGTTACACTGGAAGTAGGCTATCTACCCAGGTGGATAGCTTGGGACATGCTTATTAGTTAGCCTCCCAAAGGTGAGTAGGTTACTGTTATATGATTTGTTTGAAAGGGACAGTGTGTCTTTTATATGTTGTAATGTGGAGAATAAACCACTGAAGGTTAAACCCAACACATTGTTTGGACTCTTACTGACCTTACCGTGAGGCCGTCCTGGCATTGTGATCATGTGCATTAGCTTTAGATAACACACATGAGTAACGTGGCTGTAACGCATGTGCGTTAATTGTAATGCACGTTATAGTTTTCCAATGCGCCTGTGCAGTGTACTGGTTAACTCATCCCTGTGCAACAAAAATCCCCATTAATACAGCTAATGTAACGATGCTTGCTTTCAAACGGCCGTTGTTTTCGCATATCATTATCTTTGTGAATACCCGTTAAGCTGAGGATAACTAACGGACGTTATCTATTTAGGTAACATCATGTTAATAGCCTAGATTTAACGAACCTTTGAGAGCTGTACATTACTTATTTGGGAAACATAAGCCACATTGTACAGTGCTTTCTAGAACTAAGCACTGAGTAATTAGTTGTACTATCTTTAAACGCTTTCAATTTTGCATCATATTCTACACAATAATAATAATTTCTTTATGTTTCCTTGATCTTAGAAGAGTAGGAAGAGTTCCCAATGCTTATTGTATATATAGAATATTTTGACATTTGAAATGGGAAGGGAAGTAATAATTCTCTGCACAATTTGGGTCAATAGTTGATTTTTATATTGCTGTAGCTAGGGAGATGTAATTGATACAGTTTCCAAAAATGAGTTTCAATCTTTCTATGTGCTTCTACGCTCTCAGATAATAATCCCAAGAAATACTGTATGTTATATTCAAATTAACTTTCAGGTCCTTTGAGGTTATTGCATTCTAGCAAATTACATTACGTTCAAAAGAGTCTTACACGTTTTAAAGGAATCTGATGCAGGGACATATTTTAAACATAATCTTAACTATGATGGATAAACGATGGTGATTTTAAATGATAAAATAAATGTAATTAATGTATTTCTACCCAGCCTGAGCTCTTTTATAAAATATTAGTAACCATTACCGCGTAGTTTCTTTGAACTTTCTAATCACTTAACAAATAGAGTATTTCTGTGGAAAAGAACAGATTGGTAATCTGACTCTCTGCTTAAAACATGAAATCAACTGAAAAAGTTCTCTTGCTTACACAGGATTTATGCTTTAGACACTGATCAAAGATAAGAGCATAGATGGAAAGGAGTGAGAGCGAGAGAAATGTATTTTGATGATTTAACATTCACAGGGTTTTTTGTACTATAGATAGTGTTGACAACCTTATTGAAATGTGACTTGCAAAGCAGCACATTTAATATATAAGTTTGCAAATGAAATAAAAAAGACAGTTGAATACTGTATCTCATGCTGTATGTTTTGTATCATTTATCTGTAGCATCAACACATATTGCTTTGGAGACAGAAGTTCTCTTTAGTGTATGTTCTTTGCCCTTTCATGTGTTCTGTTATCTTTGTCATTTTGATGTACTGTATCTCATTTCTCAGCAGTTGAACAATATAATGATGGCAGAGCAAGTGGTGGGTCTTATAAGGAAATGGAAAGAATATTTAATGAAACTAAATAAATGTAGTTCTTTCCTGATGTGTATAGGGGTTCAGATGGTAAATGATGAGAGTGTAAGACTCCCACCAAATACGCACATTATCAGGTAATACAGTATGTTGATGCAGAGAACAATGCTATCCAGTCTAAATTTAAGGAGAAAAATAATTTGCATAAGATTTATTTGGTGTACAGAGTATTAGCACAGTTTAAATTCATGTGTTCAGAGTCATATCTATGTAGGTTAACCATGTATTGCTTTACAACAATATTACAAAAAATAGGTAGCACCAAATAAGTGCATCACACATAAAATATACTATAGAAATTTATTTTATTTATTTATTTATTTATAAAATATTTTACCAGGAAGTAATACATTGAGAGTTACCTCTCGTTTTCAAGTATGTCCTGGGCACAGAGTAAAACAAATAGTACATGGTTACAAGTACAGTTACATAAATGAACAGGGTATACATTATATACAAGACATTGCGTGCACAGTTAAAGAAAATGTATATTATGAGCGTATGAAACAGTTACAGACCAGGTTAAAATGTGAGACAGCCTTAGATTTGAAAGAACTTAAACTGGTGGTGGATGTAAGAGTCTCTGGTAGGTTGTTCCAGTTTTGGGGTGCACGGTAAGAGGAGGAGGAGGGGCCGGATACTTTGTTGAGCCTTGGGACCATGGGACTTTTAGAGTCTGATCTCAGGTGATAGGTGCTGCATGTGGTAGGGGTGAGGAGCTTGTTCAGGTAGCTGGGTAGCTTGCATTAGCATCAGCTGTGCGATACGCTTTCTGACCAGGAGACTTAGGGAGGATTTGTTCCTGTAAAGTACCCCGAGTTTGGCATAGGTCTTGGTTGTCAGGGTATCAATGTGCATCCCGAAGGTTAAGTGGGAGTCAAACCATAAGCCCAGGTATTTAAAACTAGTGACAGGGGTAAGGGTGGTGTTAGCGTTGGTTCGAATCAGGAGCTCAGTCACTGGAAGCTTTAAAAATTTAGTCTTGGTCCCAAATACCATTGTTACAGTCTTGTCAGTGTTTAAAAACAGTTTGTTTTGGGAAATCCAGTTTTCGAGTCTCAAAAAGTCAGACTGAAGTATGTGTTGAAGGTCAGAGAGGCTATGACTGTGTGCATATAGGATTGTGTCATCTGCATACATGTTTATTGAGGCTTCCTTACAAGCTGTGGGAAGATCATTAATGAACACTGAGAAGAGTAGGGGCCCCAGAACAGAGCCTTGCGTGACACCACAGGTGATATCCAGGGGGTTGGAGTTAGAGCCTGAAATGGACACATGTTGGGATCTTCCTGATAGGTAGGACTGAAACCAGTTTAAAGCATGTTTCCCTATTCCAGAGCTCTGGAGTTTGTTAAGCAGGATAGCATGATCGACTGTGTCAAAAGCCTTTGCAAAATCTAGGAATACTGCACCAGTGAGTTGTCCCCGTTCCATTCCACACTGGATTTCATTGAAAACTTTTAGCAGGGTAGTTACGGTGGAGTGTTTGGGGCGAAATCCAGATTGGAATTGGCTAGGGAAATTTGTCTTGGTGTAGAAATCGCTTAATTGGGAGTGGACACATTTTCCCATGACTTTGGATAGAATTGGGAGAAGTGAGATTGGCCTGTAGTTTGAGACAGTGTTTTTGTCCCCACTTTTGAAGATTGGGACAACTCTGGCAGTTTTCCAGGTCTTAGGGATATGGCCTGCAGACAGGATAGAGTTGACTATGGACGCAATTGGTTTGGCAATGGCTGGGGCACCAAATCGTAGGAACCTAGATTGTAGTAAGTCGGGTCCACATTGGCTGCTTAGTTTGAGGAGCGCTTGTATAATCTCCTCTTCAGATACTGGGCCAAATTGAAAATTGTGGGCAGTGTTGGGAGGGGGTGGGACTGTAGGGATACTCCCAGAATGAGATTCATGTTTGGGGTTTGTGCTGCGTTTCGCTAATAAGTTAGTGGCACACCCCACAAAGTAATCATTGAATGCCTTTGCGATGTCAGTGGGGTTTGTCAGAGTAATATCCCCCTTAGTGATATTACTTGGTTGTTGATGGTTAGGAGGCTGGAATATATGGTTGATAACCTTCCAGAAGTTAGCTGGTTTTGATGTATTCTGGTGGAGATTGTCAGAGTAATATTGTGCTTTTGCATGCCTTGTTTGGAGAAAGAAATTCTTTCTCTACTACTCACGGCCTTCCTCCTGGTCAACCGAGGTTGCAACCGCTCGACCCCCGGTTGTTCTGCCAGGGACTCATAAACACTTAGTCCCACTCTTCAGAGTCCAATGTCATTGAGTGAGGCCCTGTCCATCACAAATTACATCCTGAGCATAGACAAGAGAGGTGACAGGCAGAGGGCCATGTACAGTATGTGTGACAGCTGCATGCATTTACTAGAGGGTTACACTTATATTCCTTCCAAAACAATAATCTAAAAGAAACATGGAGAGATATCTGTGAACACAAAAGATACCGTGGAAATAATGTAATTTAAATATGCAGATTAACTAATATAAATAAGCAAATATTGTAATTTTCTTGGTATTTAAGGGTATAGTCTGGAAAAACTGGAAAATGTCATTTACATTTAAAATTTCGGCCAAAAGGTTATATCAAATTTTTTGTCAAATATTGATTTTTTTTTAGTTTGAGTTGAACATAGAGTAGACGAGGCGAATTGGGACAAGTTCACACATCTCTACGTGTTATGAATGCTGAATGATGTTACTCACAAATCTTGATGCCGTCAGAGGGGGATAGATGGGTGATTCACTGTGCTCCTCTGTGATGCTTTCATCATTGCAGATCGATGCTGGAGGGATGGGCTGGAGAACACAGGTCTGTTTCAAAGCAAGTAATAAACAGGTATGCCAGGCAATCAGGCAGAGTATTGTACTGAAGGAGGCAGTGGGGTCAGTTCAGAAAAAGCTGAGATCAGGGCAAGCTCAGGAGCAACTGAGCAATCAGGAGCAACTAAGCAATACACCAGGTCAGGATATCTTCAGAAGTACAGAAGGTTCAGTACAGAAAAAGGCTAGAACAATGGGCCTCATGCAGAGAGCATAGAATTTTAAAATTGGCGAATTTCATAAAAAGTAGCTTTTTTGGAGAGTTTTATTCTCCATATGCAGAAAAGTGCGAATTCTGCTATGTTTAACATGGATGCGTGTGGCGAGTTTAAATTGGCGAGATGCGCGCTTCAGAAACGTGTAAAAACAAATTCGCGCCTTTTTTTTCCCCTTTACTATAGGCGGCGAGCGCCATCTTGCCATCTTTTCCTGGCGCGGCAAAAATGCGAGAATCGCGCCATTTTCTTGGCGCGAACAGCCGCTACATGCCGTTCGCACCTCTCTGCATTCGGAGAGTTTTAAAAATGGCGAGATGGAGGTTCTCGCCAGCCGCGAGGCGAGTTTTAGCAATAGAAAAAACAAAATGGCACGTTTTTCGTAACTCGCCATTTTCTGCCGGTTTCTGCACGAAATTGTACAAAAAATGGCGAATTTCGAAATAACGATGCTCTCTGCATGAGGCCCTATATATCTTAACCACAGAAGCAGGAAATAGCCATCTTTATAGAAAACCAATGGGTGTGTCCAAGGGGCTGTTTACAAACCGGCGAAGCAGTAGCAGACTACTCAATTAAACCTTTAGCACTTAGAAGTACACAGAAGCAGTGGAGCTATCCCCTAGTTGATTTAGCTCACTGATGGAGATGCTGCCTTTAAGTGCTGAAATTGGTCCAGATCCTTCAGGACTTAATGATTATGATGTGTCATAATCCATGTTTCCCTATATGTAGTTAGTGTCATATTGTAATGCATAGCTCATCACAAACGAAGCGTAATCGCGGTGCTGAGGTAGGGAATTGAGTAACGCCAACCCACAGCCACACGGGCGCGCCTAGGATGTAGATTGGTCATGCAAGCCAGGTCAGGATTATAGATGTGAGAATAGTAGAGGGTACTTGCCGAATCAGGAGAGGAGAGTTGCGGATCGTCGGGGTACGTAGCCAAGTTCAGGATTAGAGAGCAGCGGATCATCAGGGTACTTGCCAAGGTCAGGACTAGAGACATTATAATGGTCATTCGTAGCCGATCAGGAGAGGAGAGGTGCGGAGTCCAAGGTGAGTAGCAGGGTCAGGAAACAGCAGTATCAACAGGCACGGCAAGACAAGGCAAGGTAGCAGGAACTGAATGCAGCAAGGCACAGCATCACACAAGACTATGGTCAGCAATGAGAGTCTGGAGCAAGAGGGTATATATAGGGAGATCCTCCAATGGAGAGCCAGGGCGGGACCAGGAAAATAAATCCTATAGGCTGCTGGTGCACACAGGTGTGCCCTATGATGCAGCCTGGACAGGAATGGGAGGCGGGACTGAACGCGCGCCGACCCACGCACATGACGGAGGTCAGGGTGCGAAGTCCGGTGCGCATGACACTCCCATGCCAGTCCTGCCCATCACCGGAGTGGGAGAGGAGACCGGGGCGTGATTCAGAGGGGAGGCTGGACGAGCACAACTGCCGAGCGCTAGACCAGGGGGCAGAGCCAGAACCCGCAGGCGGGCAGACAGAACGTGCAAGATCCGCGCACGTAGCGGGGCCGTGAGACTGTGCTTCCTGAGTGTCCATCACAGCAGCAGGTTTCAGGTGAGGAGACGGTCTCGAGCTGCCAGGATGGCGAATACTCAGAGTACCCCCCCTCTAGGAGCCACCTCCGGGCGACTCCACGATGGCTTGTTCGGATATTTTATATGAAGATACGGACCAGTCTGGCTGCGTGAACCCGATGACTCGGAATCCAGGACGTTTCTTCCGGGCCGAAACCTCTCCAATGCACCAGATAATGTAGCGATCCTCTGGAGATCTTGGAATCCAGAATAGACTGTATCTCACACTTGGGTTGGCCGTGGACCATATGAGGAGAAGTAGAAGGAACAGGAACCGAGTATGCATTCTGGACCACGGGTTTGAGAAGCGAAACATGAAACACAGAGGGAATCCTAATGGAAGGAGGGAGAGCGAGTCGATACGCAACCGGATTGATCCTCTCGGAGACAGAGAAGGGTCCAAGAAATCTGGGTGCGAATTTCATAGACATGATTTCATGAATTTCATGTCATTCCTGGATGACAGCCAGACTTTATCGCCAAGTTTGACGTCCAGAGCAGGTTTACGATAGCGATCTGCCTGAGTCTTCTGCCTATTGACTGCTTGCCTGATGTGACCTGAATCCTTTTCCAAAGGTCTTGCAATTCTCTGATCCTGTCACCTGCCGCTGAGATCCCTGAAAAAGGTAGAGCGAGAGGAAGAGTAGACGGGTTGAATCCATAATTCACAAAGAAGGGAGAGTCCAGGGTCGAACCACTACATAAGTGGTTGTGGGCGAATTCTGCCACGGGTAAGAGTTCAGCACAGTCGTCTTGGGAGTCAGACACAAAACAGCGTAAATATTGTTCAAGAGACCGGTTGGTCCTCTCCGTCTGACCATTAGTCTGCGGGTGGTATCCTGAGGAAAAATGAAGAGCGATTCCCAATCGGAGGCAAAACGAGCGCCAGAACCGGGAAATGAACTGAGAGCCTCTGTCTGATACTATTACCATAGGTACTCCATGTAGGCGGAAGATCTCCCTGATAAAGATATCGGCTAGTTTAAGAGAATTGGCGAGACCCTTGAGGGGTATAAAGTTAGACTGTTTCGAGAATCGGTCCACTACCACAAGAATCATGTTCATACCCTTGGAGATAGTTAAATCAACAATGAAATCCATAGACAAGTGTGTCCATGGCTGGTCAGGAAGAGGTTGAAGAAGACACAAGGGAAGGATTCTGGGTACTTTAGTCCTGGCACATGTGGGGCACGCAGCTACGATTTTTTTTACGTCCTTTTGCATCCCCGGCCACCAAAATGTGCGAGAAATTAGATCCAAGGTCCTCTTGGTGCCGGGATGTCCCGCAGATTTGGAAGAATGGCTCCACTCGAGGACTTTATTACGGTGCAGAGAAGAAGTGAAGAGACGGTCCCGAGGTGGCGAGACGCCAGAAGGAATATGACTTTGTTGACGGACAATGTCTTTGAGTGCTCCGAAAGAATATTGATTACCATGTGCAATCACAATAGTACATCATTGTAATTTGTTGTCATTTGTTTTATTCCTTGTTTACGCTCCCCGCACTCTATTCCTACAGCTACAGAAGACAGCACAAGAGAATGACCAAGGTCAGAACAGGCTCCTTAATATGCACTCGTGGTGAAATGTCAATTATATACAAAAGAATAGAATATCCACAGCGAGGAATAAAGTGTCCGACTTAACCAAATACCTAAGGTAGATAATAATAGTAGGACATACTGGATAAGCTGCTAAAAGCAAAAACAATTAATTTTTTATTAATATACAAAAATAACACAGAAACAAAGTGATATTGTAAATAATAGTGAATATAAAAATGGATTAAAATAAATCCACAGATGTGGGACAGGTGATTGACGCCATGTAGTATAGGGTAAACAAGTTTTCGCAATATGTGAACACACATACGCACCGAACATCAAACCTCCAGATTAAGTAACTGTATTGTGTACTAGTATACTATTAACTGTATAAAATACTGTTATACTGTGCGGTTGTATGTGTTTGCGGTATTCATGTTTAGAACCATTCTATACTGTATGTGTTGTCTCTCTATATTCATAAATCTTCTTATTTGAACCCGATCAAATGTGTCTGGAATGTTTTAAAGATGCAGTTCAAGCAATATCCTACATTTGTGTGTGTGTGTGTGTGTTTTTTTTTAAAAAATAAATCAGTTCTGTACTATGAGAAAATACTTGTAGCATTTTTTTTCAAAAAACAAAACAATTTTTAAAGACATTTTTAATGTATTCTAATATAAATGTTACAGTACTCAGAGGTACTCAGAAAAAGAATCCCCTTTGTGGTGCACAGCAAGAAAATGTTGAAAAATGAAATTACGTTTTAAAAGAAAGGCATTTTGAGGACAATGTTAAAAATTAAATTCCATTAAATTGAAAAAAAATATGCCACATATGGTGTTTTCTTGTGTATTGCTTACCCTGTTGTAGTCACAGAGCTAGCATAGCACTGTTTCAGTCACAGGTTTCTAATCAGAGTATCAACAATGCTTAGAAGGAGATAGTTAGTTACTCTGTATATAGGTAATATATTAAAGTAACCATCCACATAGTAATTAAATTAAAAATTGCCCTGGAATGTAACTCGTCAGTTTAAAGAATATACTATAAACCTGTGCTTGTAAAACAAATACACTAGCAACAATAAGGTCAAATTGCCTATGCTCAAGTGTTAGTTGTCCTTAATTGATTGTTATGATCTATTAAAGCTGCAGTTCAGTCTTTTTTTTATTTTTATTTTTATTTTTTTACTTCAATAGTTTCATGTGGGCAATCTCTACTTACCTAAAGAACTGTACATCTGCAGATCAATTCGTTCTCCATGTATTGATCGGCGAAATTTGGTGACATAATTAGTGAAGGGATCTGTTTTTTTTCTGCTTCCGTCCGTCAGTGGAAGCTCATGACTATTCATGAGTCTCCCAGTGACGTGTGCTCGCTCCCGATCTGCCGCTGTGTGGTGTCCCCTTCTGCCCCGATCCCTGTGGCTGCCTCCCTGCCTGGGCGGGAGATGGAGGGGGGTTGCGCTGACCCCGGAGGGGGGTTGCGCTGCCCCCGCAGGGGGGGGAGGGGGGAGCGGGTGATGTGTCCCCCTTCTGCCCCGCTCCCTGTGGCTATCTCCCTTCCCGTGCGGGAGATGAAGGGGGGTTTGCGCTGCCCCCAGAAGAGGGGGGGAAGGGGGGAGCGGGTGATGTGTCCCCCTTCTGCCCCGCTCCCTGTGGCTGCCTCCCTGCCCATGCGGGAGATGGAGGAGGGTTTGTGCTGCCCCTGGAGGGGAGGGGGGGAAGGGGGGAGTGGGTGAGGTGTCCCCCTTCTGCCCCGCTGCCTGTGGCTCCCTCCCTGCCCGTGCTGGAGATGGAGGAGGATTTGCGCTGCCCCCCAGAGGGGAGGGGGGGGAAGGAGGGAGCGGGTGATGTGTCCCCTTTCTGCTCCGCTCCCTGTGGCTGCCTCCCTGCCCGTGCGGGAGATGGAGGAGGGTTGCGTGTGTGAGATTATATATATATATATATATACACAAACAAGAAACAACAGCGCAATTTAAAACAATATGTTAAAGTGGTGGAAAATGTATACACACCACCTACTAGCCAATTCAGTCAATATAAAAAAGGTACATACCCGTACAATCCACTAACCCTACAGACTGCAGCCAAATTAGGTCTGCGGCTCCACAATCGCCGCCTTGAATGTATGTAGAAGAGTGACCTAGGCGAGACTCCTGAACGGAGCCACGGCAGTGAACATCTGAATCAGTACAGACCAAGTCTCGCGAGAGCCGAGCCGCGTCAGACCACGTGATGCGGAAGCAGCCATGAGGAGGACTGGTAATCGGCGCTTTCAACCACGAGTGTGAGAGACTCGCAAAACACTCTCTACTGCCCGTATTTAACTCACAGAATGTGAGTTGATTACCTGTTTTTTATTTTTTCATTACGTTTTATTAAAAGGTTTTACACATTTTGTTTCTCCTTGTATTTCCCTTCCTATCCTCTATTGTGAGATCCATCTGTAAGGGAGAGTCTGGTTTAACAAACCTGCCGTGATTGCTGCTGCTGTTGCTGATCCATGAGGACAAGCACCCAGGAACTCCAGAGGCCAAGAAAAGAAACAAGCTGCAGGAGCTGAGTTCGTGAGTCCCCAAGTGGATTAAAGGCTTTTAATTATCTAATCAGTGTAAGCGCATATCTTACCGAATTATTATCCGTTTCTTTAGATATACTGCCCTATGATTTTTCTCTCTCTTTTTTCTTTCTCTTTCACTGCATATGTGCGCCTAGGTCACTCTTCTACATATATATATATATATATATATATATATATATATATATATACATACAGTGGTTGACAAATCACCAAAAATCTACTCGCCACACAAAAAAATCTACTCGCCACCTAATACCAAACGTGTGCTGCTTGGGCCAATATTTACTCGCCCGGGGGTTAAATCCACTCGCCCGGGGCGAGCAAATGTATAGGTTTGTCGAACACTGTATATATATATATATATATATATATATATATATATATATACATATAGGGCCTCATGCAGTAAGCGTTGATAAGGGAATTATCACCATTTTATAGCCAAAATTGGGTTTGAGATTCAGTAAGCGCCGATAAGTGCTTGATTTCACCAGGTTTCGGAGCCGATTATTTTGTTATGGCCAGTCGGCTGCCGATAAGCCTGTTTTCGCCACTGATCGCCACTTTTTTAAATCGGCTGGATTCAACAAAAAAAAACAGCTTATCGGGCCTGATCGGCACTACGAAATTGAGATGTTATGGCCAATTTCTCCCGCCAACTAAAGTTGGCAGTTTGGAGGGGAGAACGATCGCTAAGGCTGCCGCAACGGCACTTAGAAAAAAAAAACTTCTGTACATCAATGGAGTCAATGGAGCGGGGACGTATAACAGTATAGTACTGTTTACGTTTCATTGCTCACAATACAAACGTCATTTGCATTACAGTGTGGGGGCATTCCCTGCATTGTGTCACAGCTGACGTGTATTATTTGCATAACATTAGACTTTTACATGTTTGCAGCATTTGCGGGTCACATTACTCATCATGTGATGATGTGCCAAGGGAAAATACTATACTCAACTCTTAAAGGAGAACCTCACATCATATCACACATTTTAATGAACTGAGCGACAATTATTTACATGATGTTACACATGTCACACATGTCACACATACACAGTATATTCATCTTCCTTTACATTACACAATGCTAGTAATGTGTCACGCATCTTTAAACGTTCATGTACATCTGTATTCTCATGTTTACATATACTTTTGGGTCCTCCCTATTTTCATGACGTCACTTATTGGACGCTCAATCACATTGCATGTTTACATTGTAACCGTAGCATTACAAGCACTTCAACCTAACTTATACACACATGTACAGTAATTCAGCATTGGGACACCTTGTAAACTCATTCTATACCAACTATCCTCATTACAGAAATGCATGCATATGCACACGACTATTCATTGTTGTCAACATGTCACAATAACATGCCTAATTACACATGGTACACCAAACTTTTCCCACGTCAATCTCAGCCTTTTTGCCTAATTACATGACTGACTGTTGCGTTCACAAGTGTTACATGCATTGCACATGCAACTATTTATTTGCAAGCAATGTTTCTACAAAGGTTCACGTCACATCATTGCCAAATATCATCATTCCCTGCAGAATACACACAACAAATACTTATAACAAGAACTGCACACAGCTTGCCACAGAAGTACTTTATTATGTTAATGTAACACCTTGCATTTTACTATGTCACCTGACATCATCACATACCTATTTAAAGGACGCCCATTACCTGATCATTCACAGCTACTCATTTCAAAATGTTGAGATTGTTTAGGAGACGGAGGAACATTCTTTTCTATGACATGCTTGATGATGAAGAGAATCATATAGGGCAAGGGAGGGACACACCGAGGGACAGTGACAGTGACAGGGACAGTCACGCGGATACGACAGAGACAGGGAGAGGGACAGGAGATCAGAGGAGAAGACAGAGGAGACAAGTTGTGCCTCGTCCGCGTCTGTACAGGGAGAGAACCCTGTTAGATGAGATGAGTGAGGAGGAGATTGTAAGTCGCTATCGTTTGAGTTCAGCAGCAATCTTAGCTCTTTATCAGGAGATAAGGGGAGATTTAGATTTTTTCACAGCCAGAGGTCGTGCAGTCCCTGGGCTTGTTAAAATGCTGTGCTCATTACATTATCTTGCTTCCGCGTCATACCAGACAACTGTGGGCATAGTGGGCGGGGTCTCGCAATCTACATTCTCGCGGGCCTTAACCCAGTTTCTCTATGCACTCAATAGACGCGCTAGGAATTATATTCATTTTCCTACAGAGGCAACAGAGTGGCTGGAAGTCAGGACTGGCTTTTATAATATAGCAGGGATACCATCTGTGCTGGGTGCAATCGATTGCACACATGTTGCTTTGATTGCACCTAGTCAGAGTGAGCATGTGTACCGCAATCGGAAGCACTACCATTCACTCAATGTACAGGTGGTATGTGATGCGACCATGAGGATAATGCATGTGGTACCCAAATTCCCTGGTTCCAGTCACGATTCCTCTATCCTGAGGAGCTCTTCAGTCTTCCATGCGTTCGAAGAGGGACATTTTGAACCTGGTTGGCTGCTGGGTGAGTACACATTTACATGTTCTAACACAAAACACATTTTGATTTAGGAATGTTGGCATTGTACAATTTGATCACTAATGTCAGCTTATGTGTGCTCCATTCATTATAGGTGACTCAGGATACGGAATTAGGCCGTGGCTCTTGACTCCGGTGCTAAACCCTCAAACTGAAGCAGAGGAGAGGTACAATGCAGCCCATATACAATGGTACAATGCAGCCCAAGATCTGTTATAGAAAGGACATTTGGCCTACTCAAGACCAGGTTTAGGTGTCTGGACAGAACTGGTGGGGCTCTTCTATACAAGCCTCAAAAAGTGTCTGATATTATCCTTGCCTGTTGCATTTTGCACAATGTTGCACTCAGGCACAATGTACAGTCAGACCTAGCTGAGGCTTTGGTAGACGAGCATCCCACCCATGTAGCTGCTGAAAATGAACAAACAGCCAGTGGTGGCCAGACACGCCAGAATCTCATCAATTCATTTTTTTCTTGTAAGTAGAAACTGATATGTTCAAAGTTCTACTTTTATAGTTACATTATGTTATCTTAACAAGAATGTTTTTTTATATACCCTTCTGGTAGGACACAGATGAATATGGGTTGCACACCTTTCTTCTCTCTGCTGTGTGCACAAAGGGATGTGGCACCGGTATGTTATTGTTGCACAGGTTATATAATCCCTCTTCAATTTTACTTTAGTTGTGTGTATGTGAATAAAACTGGGGTAACAAAGCACTAATATTTTAGCATTGTGTTGTTCCTTATGCTAACACAATACACATATTATGCCCATACTCATTCATGCTTCTAGTATGCTTACATACAATGTTATTGGTGCAGTGTAACATGTACATCCATATGATGTGTACACCAGCCTGATTTACATTTTGAATGTCATGAAATATACATGGTGTTGCACATTTAACACCAAATACACACTTTGCTGTGTTGTTTACGGTACTGAAGATGGCATGTCAATGTTTGCAATTTATATATTGTTCCTTTGCATTATAGGTATATCTCCAGTATGACTGATACCAGTCAGTCAGTATGTATATTTGCTGACATCTCTCATAAGATGTGCCTACATCAATCTTCCTATAATTATTTGAAGTCAAAACCCAACATATTGGTTTAAACACAAATGTTACATATATGTACTTTCTGTATCATGTATATGCATTTAGCTACTCTTGAGCTTTCATGTGCATTGTATTAGAAAAAGATTACTCCCATTTCATCACATTTTATGTATGTTTCCTTATAAATTCCATTAATGTAATATAGAGGTGTTTGGAGACAAGGGGATAACTGTAGTTATTTCTTTACTTACGGGAGATCATTCATCACGGATGAAATTGACTGATCATAAAACTCCATGCATGAATGCCTGCAATCACAACAATGCGTACTACATCTTATATTTAGCAATGTTGGTGTTTTGTAATGCTAGGAATTAATAGTCAACATTAATTTAAATTTGTGACATGTGTATGTATAAGTCACACGTGTGTGGATGTGTCCTACATGTACCAAGTGTTAAACTGTTAACAGAGAAGACAAATTTGTCACTAATGTTACTGTCATTTAGCATTTATAATTTACCAATATGACAATGTTGGTAATATTTTTGCAATAGAAATCACGTCACTTCATCATTATCATGATGATAATTATCAAGTATTGTCACAATTGTAACGTCAATCACGTGCACATTAGCATAGACACACTTTGTAAGACAACTGTTTGTGTCTGTATCAATTTGTGTAGGATCCATGTATAACACCGACAAATGATAACACCAGCTTTATTATGGTAGCTTATATCATCATATTGACTATACTATGTATTTTTAGAACGTTTAATAAACACAGTAAACTATAGTTAGTTAGGTTAATGAAATATACACAGAAACGTACTTCATTACATGATGTTGATGTCATAATCAGAACATCATGCATTGTAGGGGACCACAACATCTGGCCAATAACATTATTTGCTACAGTCCTAAAACATTTTATCAACATACCCATGTAACAAGAGATTTTTAACAAGAAATGGCTAGTTGGTTGTAAGTGTCCTTTACATTGGGAGAAGGAGTGGCTCAGTAAGTAAAGACACACACTGGCACTGAGATTTTGAAGCAGGGGAGTCTGGTTCAATTCCCGGTGTCGGCTCCTTGTGACCTTGGGCAAGTCACTTTATCTCCCTGTGCCTCAGGCGCCAAAAAATAAATTGTAAGTTCCACGGGCCAGGGACCTCAGCCTGAAAAATGTGTCTGTAAAGCGCTGTGTACAACTAGCAGCGCTATACATGAACATGCTCATATTATAATTATTATTATTATTATTATTATTATTGTTACATAGTTTCGACAGTCATACGTTCCATTACACAATAGAATTCACAAATGTGTTAGCAGAGTGGGAATGGTTGTTATATATAAAACACACCATGCCATAAAATGATAGTAGTCATTAAAGAACACTCAATAAAAATTCATGAGGCACTATTTTGCAACATCATTATGTTAATTAAGTGCTTATGCAATATAGGCATAAGGGTATCACATTTTTAATTGTTTGTTAATAAGCGCTGCAAGCAATATAAAATTAGTTCCATATGTAGTATAGTAGTCGGTGGCTCCTCCTCACAATCATCTCATATAAAGGTAGACTCTTCTGAAATCATACATTGATCCGATTGTATCTTCCCCGACATCTCTGAAATACAGCAAACACATGATGGTCAAATATGGCACCTTACTATATATGTATCCGTGACAACGCATTACACAGCTCTATATGATTGTGTACATACACACGTCACTCACTTATATGTTAGAAGTACAAGTGTACATCAGTATGTAATGTTTCTTTAAATTTGTAGCAGGCATAACTATGTATATGATGTGAACGTTGCCTGTATACTGAAAAATGTGCGCGCACATCTTAGTGTGCGCACGCACTTCACGCTTGGCTGCACTAACTGTTAGCGCATGCGCAAAACAAAGCGTACGTTGTGCGTTCAATACATCTTGAAAATACCATTAAACATAAAATCTTTATTTCAAATACAATGAATACGAAACTACATTCGTTCTAAACGAGTACATCTGTATTCTTTTTAAACAGACGTGTTTGGACAGAAAGGACGGCCGATAACACAATGCGCAAATGCAATACGTGTGACGTCATGTTAAACCAGCGTGAAACGCACGCTAACTCTCCTCCCACTCAATTAACATTCTGCTAACGCCCACTTTACGGCTACAAACACTGAGCCGCACACATGACACACTGCAGTTACCGTTACTATAACAAAACATGACAGCCAATAGGCTTTGAGGCGCGCACGTCGCTTGGGGGCGGGACTTACATCCGTAATCCTTTTTAAGGACGCCTTGGGCCATGACAAGGGTCCCACGTCATACGTGGTGGACCCGCTTTTAAATGTTGCATGATAACAAAACAGGTATGTGTTAGAGTTATGTTAAAATGTTGCTACTATGGTTAAAGGGATAGGAAAGTACGTATATTTATTCCATCAGCAATGTGTACTACTCTTTCAGGTTATACTATATTGTATTCGGCAACAAATTCTTTGTGATCGCTACATGTTATGCAGTCTGCAATGTTACGCTGTATCCACGCATTGAAAGGGAAAATGGTGGTTAAAAAACAAACAAAAAAAAAAAAAAAACATTTAAACGCACAGTCAACGCATAACGGTTGTTATATTTACCATTCTTCTAGAATTAACTGTTCGTCTGGCTGCAACTGGTCGCTCCAGAAATGCAAGGCATTTTCATCCACGCTTGACCCACCCGCTGAATCCAGTATGACACACATCTCCTCCATGAAGCGCTCATAGGAATCGCCACTGCTTTCTTCAAACAATTGGTCGGGAGGTAGGTTCATTTCTTCTGGTTCCCATTCCAATGCATTTTCAGCTGAAAGGCTTGGTACATAATCATAGTACTTTTGTTGTTGTACAATGTGGGTTTCAGGAATGGAGGGTGCAGATATTGCAGCAGGTATCGATTCACACGGAACAGTAGTAGCGGATCCATTGCTATTGGCATTAGGAATAAATATGCCTTTCACAACAATATATGTGCCCTCTTTCAGGGTAAAATGCTTTTCCTTTGCAATCTTCCAGAAACCATAGGTGTGTTCTAGCTTATCCTGCACACGTTCAAAAAAGTCATTAGTTGATAAAGTGAATCTTATTGAGGAATTAAAATTCCGCGCATGCCTACGGTCTTGGTAATAAGGATATTTAGCTCGAATCAAATCATAGATTTGGCGTGTGCTTGCTTTGTGTCCGCGACTGTTTAAAATTGCTTCTGAAACCATGTACTTATACCCTAAAAGGGGATTCATATTGTTAACGAATTCATCAGCCATGTCAGAGTAGCACAAAAGATGTGTGCAGTTCTGTCTTCTTTGCTCATCAAAATGATTCTGCTCAATGGCTAACAAATTCCTGTGTTTCGTTTTCAAGGTCAACAAAAGTAACTACTTTTACTCCTTATTTCAAACGCCAATTGGATGTGTCCTTTTAATTGGGTTAAGTTTTGTGGTTAGTGATAGGCGAATGTGGGAAAAACATGTATCATTTTTTTTATCTCGTTTGTGAAAACATTCCTACACTTATTTCAGTAACATTGAGTTTTCTAGAAAAATAACAAAGAGCAGTGTGTGAAAATAGTGCTTAGACAGCCATATCAGTAAATACACACACCTGCAAAATGAAATGTTTTTTTCCCACATACTTTTCTGTGTGTATTTGAAAGTCTGGTTAACTACCTGTCTGCATGAGTTTAAATACGTGTGTATCTATATATATATAAATATATCTCTCTCATAAAAATATATATATATATATATATATATATATATATATATATATATATATAAAGTGTATATTGTACTATATGTATAGTGTGTGTGTGGGTGTGTGTATATATGTATATGTATATATATATATATATATATATATATATATATATATATATATATATATAAAATGTATCTTTTTTTTTTTTTTTTTTATATTGCAGGAGTACACACAACATATTGATGGCAGTAAGTAGGCCTTGTATGAAACCTATTTAAATGGTGATAAACATGAGTGAATTAAGTCATAAACATTTGTTTGCACCCAATAATGTTAGAGGCTCACACTTAGTATAGTTGTCAAACATTAGGCCTGTATTATTAAAATAGTGTGTTTTCACAAGGAAGCATGAAGTGTATGTTTTTTGTAAATACATCTATACCAGTTTAGATAGTACTATATATACACACACACACACACACACACACACACACACACACACACACACACACACACACACACACACACACACACACACACACACACACACACACACACACACACAGTGTGTGTCTGTGTGTGTGTGTGCATATATCAATACATACTACATATATTTTAGTATAAATTCAGAGATGTTCTTGAAACAAGAACACATAAATGATTAAAGGACAACATTACAATGGCCACCAAAGGTAAGTAATATTTAACACAAAATCCTGCTGTACACGTACAAGAAAGATGTTTGCAGTTAAATAGGTGCTTTTATAATTGCATGAAAATAATATGCACATGCAATGATTACATCAATTAACACACCCAAATGCAATGTTTTGCTGCAAAGTCAATGGCAGCTTCTCTAAACTTAGCAACTGGCTCCTGGTGGACCATTACTGAACAGACGATTAATACATCAATATTTATAACACTATTCATTAATTAGGAGTGTTAACATTTCCAAAACTTCACGTGTACAAGAACATACTTGAAAGTTTGGAAACAACACAGTCTTCAGCATACATACAATAGTAATTAGATAATCTGAAGTCAACAAAACAAGGCCAAAGACATATTTTCTGAATTTTAAAATTTATTTTTTTTGTTCTTTTTGCGAACGAGTAACAGGCCTGCTTGTTGTCTCTTGAATTTTCCTTTTTCTTTTGCCACCAACTTTAGGTACAACAGAGCCACTTTGACTGGCCTCTGGCACTTCACGGGCAGGGCTTGTGGCCAGTGACTCACCTACAGGGCTTTTGGGCAGTGATTCACCTACAGGGCTTTTGGGCAGCGATTCACCTACAGGGCTTTTGGGCAGTGACTCACCTACAGGGCTTTTGGGTAGTGACTGTTCACCTACAGGGCTTGTGGCCAGTGACTCACCTACAGGGCTTGTGGCCAGTGACTCACCTACAGGGCTTTTGGGCAGTGACTCACCTACAGGGCTTTTGGGTAGTGACTGTTCACGGACAGGGCTTGTGCCCACTGACACATGTGAGCAAGTTGGTAGACACTGCACAAGTGATGGTTGGTCTGTTTCATGTGTGTCTTGTTTTTGTTTTTGTCGCCTCCTTTGTAGGTGTCTGCTGCTGAATTTGTACAGATGGCAGCGGTAGGATGTCATCAGGAACCTGCACAGCAATGTCTGCTACTTGACCGGTAACATTTGGGCCTGGTGAATGAATATCAGATGAATGTGGTGAAAACTGACCTGCATGAACAGATCCTGGCTGGGAGGTATTGAATTGTGGTACATTAGTCATTCTCCAGTAATTAGCTTGTGTTTGCTGAACAACTAATGCTTCGAATGAGGTGTTGATTTTTTGCAACTGTTTAGGCACTTCAATGAAGACTCTGTGGAGATGTGCCAATTGTGAAACTGTTTCTTCCTGCAGTGCAATCATCCTTTCCAGCACTGTCATCAGGTCAGAATGGCGACGATTTTCTGCTTCCACAATTTTTCCCTCAGAAGCTACAATTACATCATATGTGGTATTTGCTGGACGTTTTGGCGGTAAAACAGTTTCAATTGGAACCTCTTCATGGTCACTTGCTTTTATTTGTGTGTCTATGGCGGCGGCGGCGGCATCATCATCATCATCATCATCATCATCAAAATCCTCTTCATCATGTTCTACAAATAAATGTACACATTATTAAATGGCATGTTAATCTCTGCTGTGTTACTATGTAATTGTACTGTGTCATAAGTAACAACTAACATGTTTCCATACGTTTTATAACCTCACATTAAAAACTACCTTGACTTAAGAATAATGTTTGGACTCAGTATGAAATATGAGTGAATGAAAACTTGCTGTAAACTCACAACTCCTACATGATAGTTAACATCACTAACACAATACAAGTTGGCTTACACTTCATTTTCACTGACACTAAGTAATCCTATTTAAAGAAGATGTGCAAAACAAATAATGAACATGACAACATAACATATAGAAGAGCACATATTATATGGCCACCAACTAATACACTCACCTTCTAGGTGTGTTGAGCTGGCTGACCCAGGTGAAGACACTTGTTCAGACTCAGGTGACACATGTCCTTCAGGGGCAACTATATATAACAATAACATAAGTTTTACATTTACATGTGTAAATATTGAACAAACAGTTATTGTATGTTCTGTATTTATGAGTACCTAACAGCATCATTTCCTTAACCCAAAATGTGTGTGTGAAAGTGAACATAAATAGTTGTAATAACAATGTACATGCCTGTGTACTTAGAACTTTTGAGTTCCCTAACATAAAACATACTATGTTCCTGCAGTAATGCGTGAGGATAAATAGATTAAATTTGAACATAAAAATCATATGTTGTGTAGTGATATCAGTATCATAATGTACATAACTATCATGAGATGACCATTCACAATGGTTATCATGAAGGTGGTCATATTGCACAAAGTGTTGTTTTTGGTAGAGGATATGTGTGGTACATTAATATAAGATGTGGCACACATGAATGTGGCTGTGACTAAACAAGACAACACATGCAGTGTGTGATAATGTGTCGTTGATAGTAGTAGTTCAACTATAGATATGAGTGAAGTAATGTGTGACGTACGGTTTGATAAGTAATGAGTTGTTGGGGCATTTAGTAGCTAAAGTGAAGCTTTCAAATGAGTGTGATTAACTTCAGTTGTGCTAGTCAGGTTGTAATAACGGTATTCCCTTCCCCAAAAAGCCTAATCAGCCACACCTTTCAATGACTTGAAACAGGTGAAAATGGTGTGAACTAAGTTGACCCTAAAATGAGGCTGTAATTAGTGTGTGTGCTGAACCCCACCCCCTCTGTTGAAGTGTATGCTGTGATGAGATATTAATTGCAGCTGCTTTAACACAATGGTAGATGAGCTAAATAGTCGTGTGCAGTTTTTAAGTTATAAAAACAATGACATAAAATATGATACGTGTGCCTCATTATGCTGTCTGTATATGAGTTAAAGCAAAAATGGACCTTTTCATAAACAACTATAGATGTGTTAGTGCAAATGATGTTTGTAGGCCGTTGCATGCAATATATTTGATGCATGCTTAAAATAGGCAGTAATGTCATGTTTGTCGGAGTAAAATAAATAAAATACACAATAATATTCTACATATTTATGTTCTGTACCTGTAGCTAGTAATAATTTCTGATTAACATGTGTTACACATGTGTACTACCCTGTTGTTCCCCATCTTCGCCCACCATCAATTGCTTCCACTGCAGCAATGCATTTTGGGAATTCACATGTAAATGAGCACGCAATGGCACGTGCTATATTAGTTACTGCTTTTAGTAGGACTACAACATATATGTCTATTTTGAGATATATATATATACTGCACCGACACACTTTATTCGAGCAAATACCCGGTATGTACCTGGCAGATACCTGGAATGCGCCACTCCTAACCTCTGACAAGCCCCGTTGCATTTGCCTTCCCAGCCTGGGTTCATGCCTGGCTGATGGGCGGCTGATCTGTTAAATGATAATGATTAGGATTTAATAGGCTGCAATGCTTCGCGTGTCTACCAGATGGCATAAATTCATGAATTGTAATGCAGTTTATATATATATACTGTGCAGTATTGCAGCCAGCGGGAATAAAATGCTTCAATCCCTGCTTGGAAAATAACTCAATGTACTGGGGCAGAAAACAGTCACAAACCTCAATACACCCGGGTATATCCGAATTCGTGGGACTAGCCAAGCTCGAATAAAGTGTGTCGCCAGTGTATACAGAATCAGACATATACATATATAGATGCAGGTATGCTTATATTGTGAAGACAGTATAAAAAGCAGTGTAACTATGCAAAATAACTGTAAGCAACGACACGCCTAGTACAGTAATATTTCTCACCTGGTGGAAATTGTGAGGGGTAAATTCCTATATCACGGTCACCAGGTAAGCCTTCCACGACGACGGGAAGTAATTTTGCCCGAAGCAGCTCCTCCAATGGACTTAATATGAGACGTTGTGGTGTGGGCCCACCTCCAGTGCCAGTAGCATGCACGCGTTGGTGTTGTATTTTCTTTTTCAATTTGGACCTAATATCATCAAATCTCTTGTGACAACTCCGCTTGTCCCTCACATGATTCCCACACGCATTGACACCAATGACTATTGTGTCCCACATTTCTTTTCTGCTTGCTGAACTTGTCCGCCCTTGAAAAACATATAAAATATATGAGGTAAATTAATAATAATATAAGCACCAGTTTCCTACACTGCTAGCTGTTCCAAGAGATAGCAAACATGCTGTTTTAGGTGTAATATGTGAAGCACATGAGCATTCACTACTAAACCTATACATGTAAGCAAGCTTGCATTCATATTGTATGCAGTTATGGCAAATTGACCGCCTGTGTTTAGTTGTCCTTGTAAGGCATGATAAAAAGCTGTGTTTCCAGACTAATTAACATAGAAAGATATTGTGAACCCATATTTGCATATGAACAAAACTCAGATGACCTAGGATCACATGTATTTGAATAATAAATGTAAAGGTACACTTACCTAGTAAATGTCCATATATACTGTCATAGTGCTCCAGAATGCCAGTGACAAGAGCTGTATTTTCCTGGTCATTGAAGCGAGGATTACGTGGCTTCTCCACACGTTTCTTCCGAGCAGGTTTAGGGTCAGAGCTTGGCTGGTGCTGACTGGACTCTCCTTCTTCCAATGGAAGAGCCTCCAAAAGCTGCCCACCAGCAAGCACGCCACCACCATCCACCCCATCTGCAACTGCGCCACCAGCAGCACTCCCAGCACCAGCACTCCCACTCCTAGCACCAGCACTCCCACTCCTAGCACCAGCACTCCCACTCCTAGCACCAGCACTCCCACTCCTAGCAACAGCACTCACACTCCTAGCACCAGCACTCCCTACCATAGAAGTAGAATGTAATCTATGTACCAAAGTCACACATCGATATGTTTAGTATACCGATGCATGGCTTCGGAGAAGACACTACCTCTTCCCACCATCCTAAATAAAGATTGGCTATGTGGGTGTACATGTTGTGCCCATGGCTGTCCCTTGAGTCTGTAGATAGAATTTTCTAAAGAGTAAAAAGTTGTATTAAAGTACAAAATCAAGGAGATTACATATAAATTGGTTATGTGATCTCAATTGTAAACTCCTTGAAGATAGAAAGTGTTTGACCGAAATCCGGCTCACATCATGTTTGATGCTCGTGTATAGAGAGACTCAACATAAAACCTGACTAGTAGTGTGTCTTCATCTATACAGATATCGTCCAGATGTGTCAAAACATCCTTAGTATCTCTTACATGTGAAAGGAGAGATGTAACACAATTCCTCAATACCTTATCAATGCAGATGCTTGCTTTCTCAGTAAGGGACCCATCCCTGAAACTATTAGTCTCCTGGGGTGGGGGTAGGGGGGTTGTTAGATTTGTATGGATTTTGGGAATACTGTAGAACGTGGCTATAGTGGGGTTGCGTACCATCATAAAATCTAGCTCACACGTTGATATCACCTTTTTTTCATGGCCCGGTTTGAGAATTTTTGTCAATTCTTCTAGGAAAAGGTGTGTGGGGTCTATATCTAAAAGTCTATAGCAACTACGATCATTTAGTAGCCTTTTGTTTTCTGTCACATATCATTCTGTTGCTTTTTAGAATGATATTTCCACCCTTGTTAGCTGGTTTTATTGTTACTTCATCTATTTCAATCAGTTCTTTTGGAGCAATCCGTTTTTGTGGATTCATATTGAAATCTCTGCTAAATTTAGGTAGTGATTCCAAATCTTTAGTAACCAATTTGACAAAGGTGGATATATTCAGGCTGGAATCCAAAAAGGGTGTAAATGTGCTTTTGTTTCTTAATGTGTGCTTTTTTTGTTTCTATCAACAGGTTCACGTGTGCTTTTTTCCAAAAGGGATGTCAGATTATCAATGTCTGCTGATCCCTTGTGTCCTTATCTCCGATACCCAGTTTCGTAGTTATTAATCTGTCTCTTCGCGCAAAGTGCTTATGTAAAAGCATCTTGAGCGTTAAGAGATTGATATATTTGACCGTGTCGAAGAGATGAAAGTGAGCACTTGGCTCAAAAGTTAAACCTTTAGATAGTACACTAATATAATCTTCATTCAAAGTGATGTTTGTGAAATTGATTATAGTCATTTTTGCTTTGTCGGTGTCTATGTTTATTGGTGTGTCTCCCCCCCCCCACGTTTCCCCCGGAACGACCAGATCTTTCTATCTCTTAGTTCCCGATTTGAGCCCCCTCCTCGTTCTTCGATAAAGTAGTAGTCCCCACTGGTTTGGGGGTCTTCCTCTAAAAAAGTAAAGGGTGATTGTTTGGCTAGGGTTCTAGTGTTCGGGTTATGTGGTTTAAAGGACACCTTGTTTCTATACTGGTGCTGATACTTAGTATTTGCCTCTGTGTCTGATGTTTCCCATTCATTTGATGACTCACTATTATTATCTTGGTATATGATCTTAATTTTTCTAAAATTATGTTTTCAAAAGCAATACACAAGAAAACACCATATGTGCCGTTTCTTTTCCATTTAATTGAATTTAATTTTTAACATTGTCCTCAAAATGGCTTTCTTTTAAAATTTGTATTAAATAAAGCTATTTTATGTCATTTCATTTTTCAACATTTGCTTGCTATGCACCACAAAGGAGATTCTTTTCTGAGTACCTCTGAGTACTGTAACATTTACAATTCCTCTTCCCTAGTAGCACGCTTTACCTTTTGTCCAATTGTAATTAAGAATCAAAATATATTGGGTAGTGAGCGAGATGTCGTTCCATAAAATATAATGTATTCTAATGTAACAAGCATTTTTGTTTCTATAGCAACCATTTACAAAGTTACATCTGAGACAGGTTCATGCACACCCCTTTTGCCCTCGCTCTAGTAGTGCACCAATTGTATCTAGTTCCTGCCTGGTCACAAGATTTTCCACCCAGAACTTTGCATCTTGGGTACTGTTCTGCAGTCCTAACAGTTATTTAAAGAACCCCCAAGCTGAATCTTCAGCGATCGATTACAGGAGAACGAATCGATCGGCAACTTAGTTATTCACTTGTCAGTGTGCAGATTTTATTGATGCACATATTGATTGGAAGATAATAATGTTTAAAAAACGGCAGCTTGAACTGCAGCTTTAAAGCATCATCTGCACAACTCTGTCAAGCATGCTAACAAAGATGAATTAGTAAATGGGATTAAAAAAAAATCAGGATTGAATGTCTAAGTGTAGGAACTTGCAACAACTACATCAACCATATAAAAAATGTATTAGCAGTGGTTATTTAAAGAAACAGGATTGCAACATGGATGTCATTATTATAGCGTGTAATTGTCATAAATGAATGTTATTTTTTCCATATTCTTGTAATTCACCACTATCAAGTTTATTTTCTTAAGGAGTTCACATGGGCCCAGTACTCTGAATAACAATAGGGAGGACTTGGGAACAATTGACTATCATCGACTACTGATGGGGTGTGAATGGCTTATTCAAATTTGCACCTTTGATAAAAAAAAGATTGACTGAGGGAAATGTGCCAGTACTCTAAATTTCATTTAGTTATGTCACTAATCAGTCAATTCGCATGCAGAGTAATGACACAGGGATAATGGCTCTGTACAATGAATGTATTAAGTAAATTGCAAGAATGTATTGAAAACTTTTCGTTACACCATTATTACGCAGGCAGAGGAAAAATTACACCCAGCTCAGGCACGGAGCCCAGGGGGAGGGCTGGGGATTTTTCCATGTTTCATGCTTAATATGACTGCAGTTCCTTGCAAGTAAAGAATGCAGTGCCTGGTGGGAAAAGACAAAGATTAGTTTTCTTTTTTCTTAATTGACAAACCTACTTTTTTGTTTTGTTTGCAAAAAGCTGCAGCCCCATGCAGTGCCTGGCGAGTGTGTGGGAACAGACTGAGACTTGTATTCATACAGTACTTACTGAAAACTTTAGAGGTCTGGTTCAAGAAAAGAACATACCGTACATTTTTGGTCTGTACAAATGCAATACTTTAAAAGAACAATAGTGGCATCTTTGCATCATTACTATTCATTTGTGTACTGTGCAGTTCCTTAAGTGATATTTCCCTGTTAGAAAAAAAAAAACCAACATTAGAAACTTGCTATTACAGTAAACGTCATCCAATCCTACCCTCCCTCCTCACCCCATCTATTGAATCAGGCTTCAGAGTACTGAGTCATGGCTGTAGATTAATGCAACCAAAGGCAAGGACAGGTTTTTACTTCATCACTTGCAATTAGCACTTAGTAGAAAACACAGACAATGATACTCATGGGATCACTGAACAATATCCTTCAGTCCACATATGGACACTGATAATGGTCTTCCCCTCCTCTAACCACTGTGGGAGGTCATTGTCCCTGTTCAACTGGTGGTATTAAATAGTTTCTCTTAACCAAGTTAACCAAGTACAGTTTAAACAGGGGGCGTTGAATGCCCTTAAAGAAATAGTGTCTTATACAATGCTGTCTCCATATTTCCTCCTCTCTGGGGATCTGGGTGTCCCCCAGTGTTTCTATGAAAAAAAGGGACTACCGTAAAGAAATATAATTTATTTTACTGTATTGTATAAAAACACCTATTAAGTTTTTGTGCCATTAAATAGGCTTACTGCGGGCATGGACAAAAATATTCACTGTGCCATCTGCACATACTGACTTGCAATTAAAAAAATAAACCCCACAAAATGGCGGGATGCAATTTCATTGGCTGCTTGTGACCAGACCACAGTACAAAAAGTATTTCCGGTAGTAGAATCTCTTGTTTTGGCATGGCACAGAATACAGTAAGTCGCTACATTTGTAATATACATTTAGTATAGGTACCTGCTGAAGTGGAGTTTACCTACACGGAGTTAGCAGGCTTGAATACTTTTTATATCAAAAATGCAACTACTGTATATGACACCTTTGATATTAGACAGGATAAAAATGTAGAATTTCACTAATAAACTGCAAGTGAATTTGTACAAAAGTTTGCATACAATGTGTAATTAAACCATACAATATTTACAGGATTTGAACTGGGAGTTCATAAGAGCTATTTTGAGCTCTGGGGACCCCACAGTTCCTGAGGTATTTACCTTTACTAATTTGGCAGTGTTTTTTTCTCCCATTTGGGAAATCAAAATCGCTGCAAAATCATCTTTGGTTCCCAATAGGAAGCCGTAACATCATTGAGGTGTTGATGTTGTGTCTTCCTATTGGATGACCCCTGTAGCCATTCTATATCCAGGTAGAACCCTGGCAACTAAAATGGTAAGTATCTGGACTACTACCAGAATCAGAGCCAGAAACAAGGTTTTGATTAGATTCTGCCTCAAATTCTGTCCCATAGATTTGAGCTGAGTTCAGGTTTTCATGTTTTATGATATTTTGAAAATAACCTCCTGGAAAGCTGCATTGGTTAATTCCTGATAAGTAAATAAATAGTTAACAAAAGGATAAAATCACAAGAGCATAATACTATATCACTTTCGTGAAGGTCTCCTGGGACCTCCCACTTCCAGAGATAATTAATCCTGAAGGTGTCCCCGGTAGCAACTCTGTCTGGGTAAACAATGTGGAGGTTTAAATCTCCAACAGCATAAGAGTCAATAATAAGCTGCAACATCACCCACCGCAGGTTCCTTTTGGCAAGTGTGCCGTGGGAGATTTAAGAGTAGATTTAAGTTTTAAGTAACAGTGGCACCTACAGAGGTAAGTATCTAGGAAAGCAGGGAGTCTCCAGAGCTGAATTTAACGTGGTTCAGCTTCAAAGACCCCCTGCTACATACCTGTTTAAAAAAGTGTCTTGGAATTCTCCTTTAACACTGTAGGTGTGTTACTTCCCCCCTCATGATTGATTAACATTAATCTGTGTATCTATACAGTAGTGCATTGCAAACAGTACATTAATGTACCAAAAAGATAAAGTTACTAAATGTATTCAAGACTAAACCAGTGCAAGTTTACATGGGCAAGCAATATATTGAGATAAACTATATGGCTGCTCTAAAATATAATCAGTGATTCTGTACTTCATGTAAAAAAAAGTTTGGAAATCGTTAACACACTTTTCTTGGTATCCACAATTATTCATGCTTTTCTATAGATCAGTGAAAACCGGACTGTTCAGAGTAAAAGCAAGACAAGCTTTATAAGCTCCTTGACTGTTGATAGTGGGAAACACTATGTGTTTATATTTTGAACTACTGTACTTTGTATCTGATAAAAGTTATAGCTAAAGTACAATTGTTTGTATGACTGACCATCTCTACTAGGACCTAAATGACCACTTACAGTACTTGTAAATGTTTTGGTTGATTGCATTGCTGCTTTGAGTATTTTTTCCAGGTGTGTTCAATGGGCACATTCAGGTATTTGTATACCTCTGCATATGGTTTAAATTTCTACTCGAATATTGTTTTTATTTAATTTGTTCCGAATCATGCTTCACCTTAATTCACTGTTCTTCTGAGTTCCATTTCCTGCAGAGTTTGGGAGTTAAAATAACATTAAAATAGTGCAGAACTAAAGGCAGTTTATTATGCGTAACCAAATCCATTCCACTGTACTTCTAATTTCATCAAGTAATATAAGTCAACATCTAATGTTAATGATGAAATGTTTCCAATTATAGGCAGTCTGACAGAGACCTAGCTTCTCAGTCACCTTCAATTGTCAGCCATAAAAAGGACAGTTTAATATTATATGGATCACTCACTCCATACAACTAATTTATGGCACATACAACTATCAGAGCATGGGAACTGCTGAATTGTTTTTCATCACAGTAGGGAACATTTATAGTACAATAGTAATGATCATCTCTAGCCTTTCAGAACAACTCCCAATTTGTAATGTGGAATGAAAGGATTGCACAATAAATATTCCAGTACAGTGTCTGTACAAATCAGTATCTAAAAACATAATTACTGATATTTATTAAGACAAGTAACCCTCTAAAGACAGGCAAAAGGGGACGAATAAAGATTAGCATTTAACATACTGTAAATAAGACTTTGCTGGGACTCGTACTTTACATCAGTACATTATAACCATTGTTTTCAAAATTTTAAATACACTAGGCTTATCAGTTACCATACAAGACCACTTACTCTATAGTTAGGCGAGGCAAACCAAGATTTTTTTCTCAGTTTTGCTGGTGTTCGTATGATACCATCTTTGAGAGTCCATTTTTTATAATGTTAATCCACTTTAGATCGGCATATTTCCCTTGTGGTATTTGTGGTTCCCAGAATCAATCCCAATTGTCTATTGAGAAAAGACGGTCATCATGATTTTGTAATTAAAGTAGTCTATTGAATATAATATGGAAGGAACTTGTGAATATCGAATTTAACATAGACTCTATAATTACAATCCGATGCTATATTTGTGTTGTGGGAGTCTCTGGAGAAGAACCGCATTAATTTCAGGTCTGGGGACTCCCTGCTTCCTGAGATACAGGCCCCGGTATGGGGTGCAGGTATCTCCTGTGCATTTAAATGTCCCGGTCATGTGACATGAGAGATTTTAACATTGCAGGGGGATACAGGATCCCCATAATGGGGCCTGTAACACAGGAAGCAGGGGGCCCCTGGGTGAAGTTAATGCGATTCAGCTCTGGAGACCCCCTGCTCCCGTACACTATTATTAAAATGTAAATAAAAACAGCTTCATTACCTTAGCGGCTAGCCATGAAGGCAATTAAGGAGTTAAACCTGGGTACCCGGTTGGTTGGGGGTACATGGGGTGGGTTTGCTTGAGCTGCTGTTAAGGTTGCTGGAGTAGTTAAGCCCTTCATTACCATAGCGGTGGTAATCGCTATGGTAACAAAGGGGTTAACCACTTCCGCTATCCATCCAAGAGGCCTAACCACCCACCCCTGCAGCAAATACCCCCTTCACCCAATCCCTCAACCCCAAGAAACATTAAAATACAAAAACCCTACAGGCCCGTTATAGGGTGCCGGTATGTCCTATGCATTTAAATGTCCCGCGTCATGTGACCGTGGGAATAAAATGCATAGTAGATATCTTTAAATCTATTATCTATTAATCAATAAGCCGAGACTCTTGGGAAGAGGTATATTGAAAAGAAATATGATCAGATAATAATAAACAAAGCTAAGCATAGGGTTGATGAGATGAACAGAGATAATCTTTTGATTGTTCATACTGAAAAGAAAAAAATTAAAGAAAATGTTATTCCATTTGCCACACGATTCAACCATGAATCCAATAAGATACAACAAATTATTAAGAAACATTAGCATGTTCTAAAGGGAGATTCAGTTATGGTGGATTTTCTTCTGGAGCAGCCTGAAGTGGTATTTACACGAGCTGAGAACCTTAA
Source organism: Ascaphus truei (assembly GCF_040206685.1). Classification (NCBI taxonomy): domain Eukaryota; kingdom Metazoa; phylum Chordata; class Amphibia; order Anura; family Ascaphidae; genus Ascaphus; species Ascaphus truei. The sequence goes on along the minus strand of NC_134483.1, from coordinate 157,933,499 downwards.
AGAGTCTCTCGCACCAAGGGGCCAATGCAGAAAGCGGCGAGAAGCCCTATCTCGCCAGTTTTTTGCCAAATATGCCTACATCAATTCAGTAAATGGCAAAAAACTGGCGAGATGAGGAAAATCCGCCGGTTTTTTTTGGCGTGAAAAAAATCTCGCCGCGCGGGTGGTGAGATGCAATATCTCGCCAATTTTAAACCCCGCTGTATTCTAGTAGCCCCGATCAGCATCTTGGCGCTGATCGCGGCTATAAAATTGAGAGATTTTCTCAAAATCGCTCCGCCAACAAGAAAGTGGTGCTGAGCGGCGAAAAGGGACATAGAAAAAAAATCTGTCCCTTTTCCTGGCTCAGATTGATGCAGGGGAGCTCTTACACACTGCACCCATCCCTGCTAACCACAATATATATATATATATACATATATATACACATACACATATATATATATATATATAAATAACTAAATAATACACCAGTAACCCCATCAGTTTCATATATTTATTGGCATGCACAGCAATGACACTATAGGGCTCGCCATCTCTCTGCCGGATTCCTCTCCCAGATATGCGCACTTTCCTGCATACTGTGAGGGGAATCCGCCAAAAACATGGAGAGTTTAAAGTATGGAGAATGGCCATTCTCGCAGTTCTCTGCATTGGCCCCCAAGTGCTCTAAAAAGAATAAATAAAAATAACGAGACATGGTTAACAGATAAACCCAAGGGTTTCTGTAAATGCACCACTTGTAAAGCATGCAAAAATTGTCACAAGAAAATTGATTCATTCACTTCTAACGTTACTGGAAACATTAACAATTAATACATTTATTAATTGTAGAAGTACGTATTTCGTCTACTGTACTGTATATCCTTATTTGCCCTTGGGGGCTCCAATATGTAGGGAGGGCCATTCGCCCATTGAGAACAAGAATTTTGGAACACATCAGAAATATCTACTTAAGTGTAAAAAATCATAGCATCCCCCTGCATTTAAAAAAATATCACAGTTCAGATCCAAAGGGCTTAATTTATTTGGGGATTGAACAGGTTTTGCCCCATTGGAGAGGGGGCAATAGACTACTGTACAACAACTGTCCAAAAGAGAATATTTTTGGATATTTAAGTTGAGAAAAGTAGAACCTAAAGGACTGAATGTGGATTTTGATTTTAATGCCTTTTTAACATGATTTGTGATATTAATACTACCAGGGCATTCAATGTATTTTATATCCTTTTTACTACTTTTTCCCCCCCGCCCCCATTTTTTATAGAGTTTTAGAGCTTTTTAGTCGATTTTCTAATGGTTGATTATTTATATACATTTGGTACAAAGGATATTTTTATATATATCTATTATGTGTATCTTAGTTGTTGGCATGTAACTTAGGCTGTGGCCCCGCTAGCGCTGAGCGCGCGGTGCTTGGCGAGGTGACTTGCATATATATATAGATGCAAGTCCCCGCTCACGCGATGCGCACGCGGGTATGCGCGTGCACACACGTGATGCGCTTAAGTAAATACATTTTTTATACTTTCCCGCTCACTCAATATTCGGCAATGCCGCCCCCCCACCCCCGCGTGTAAGCAGACGCAGGACACCCGCCACGCATGCTTTGAGCTCCAGCACGCTCAGCACTAGCGGAGACTCAGCCTTATTTGTACATGTCTTGTTGCCTGTGCTCGTACACGGTGAGGTACGCCACCTGCGTGAATATAAAGCACAAGTGCATTCACTGCTTAATGAGCTGGGATGCTACATTCTACCTGCATCTGCTCTTGTGGTGGGATGCAATACCGCGAATTCAGACACGAGAGCCGAGATATGCATAAGAAGTAACACTGATTGGTTCGGAGCTGGTGGGCGGGTGTAATGACATCACAAGCCCGTGGAACGCACACATCAATGGAGGCTACACAGTGGGCGGAACGCAATCACTAAGCAAGCAAAAAGGGCACGGAATTCAAGTATTTTAAAGGAGAGGACATTATGACTTGGACTATTATGCCTCTTGAGGAAGTCTATCTGGACGAAACGCATAGGGCAACACTGATAAAGCTGAATCAAGCTGACTGAGCAGAGGTTCTGTGGAGGACCAACAAGGACGTCTGATCCCTATATAAAGTAGCGGCCGCCTTTAGCCTCGTGCGGCGTAGCAGCGCAACTCTGATAACCGCGGACAGATGCATTTTGTTGTTTTTTTTGTCCGGAGTGTATTGCGGTATTTTAGCGCTGGTAATATTAGCATTTTATTATCGCTGTCTGCAATACTGCAATACCGTCTAAAAACTCAGGGGGGCGTTCGAGAGGTGTTGTCTTCGAAGTCTAATACTTTAGCAGTTAAACCTACGTCAGTATACAGTCTGCGTGTGCGCGCGGTAATTGTAAATTTGCATATATAAACATGCATTTGCAGTGCTGTATGTCTCCTTTGAAAATTGTTGAAACGCATAGGCGTGTGCTGTAACAGTATCACATTTCGGCATATACATTGCTCTCCCCTCGCTCGCCCCCGCACACACACAGGATAATTTACTGCACTGCAGTATTTCAACTTCTTATCTTATCTACAGTGCAGTACACCTCTCCCACACAATTCCTTTCAATGTGTGTCTTTCTGGTTTCAATCACATTCCTGCTTGCTTGCGAAGTTAAAGAGTGATTTTTTATTTTTATTTTCTCCACGAGCCTGCCTAGACCAACCAACTTGATCTGTGCTGTAGCTTTTGACTGCGACACTGTGCGTTTCACTGCACATGGTTGATTTGTGTGCTTTTTATGTACTGTATTTGGGGGTGTAGGGATCAAATTATTATGATGACCTACCTTTTGAAATTATGTCATTTCTTTGAACTGCAGTACAGCTAATCTTTCATGCAGCTGTACCCTGTGCCCCCCTCCCCCACTCACACACACAAGGCTCGCTCAAGGATTTGAAAATCTTATCGACAGACACCTCTACAAAGTCATTCGTTTCTGAAGCTTGCCATTGTGTTTTTAATCCGTCCCTAGCCGAGCATCACCTCACTGCACCTGCGTGTAATCCTCTTTGGGATGGGAGCTACAGTACATAGCTGATGATTACTGCACATGACTCAAAAACCCCCCCCCAACCCCCCAACCCTTTGAGGCTTTGTTTACGGTAACGCTTTTGAAAATCCCTCTCGAATTTGATATGTAAATCAGATTTGCACAGCACTGTCATTCTTTCTTTTTCTTTGGTGTAGGTGTGTGTGTGGGGGGGGTTGTCAATGATTATGATTATCATGAATGTAAATAATTATTTGTTTTATTTTATCAGGAACAATAAAAACAAATATAAAAAAAATCATGAATAATACAAAATGCAGTCTTTATTAAGTTCTTCTGTCAGATGGCAATTGAGCACCGGTGGATAATCATGAATAATGCACATTGATAATAATATTAATTAATAATATATCATATATAATAATATATATATAGTAATATAATTTTTTCCGTCTTTATCTACTTCCTCATTCTGTGTACAGTACAGTAGTTCATTGAGAGAGGAGAGGTTTTGTGTACATCATGACTGCAGTTTAGATACTGTACACTTAACTGTACAAACAGTTCACAGACTTTACACGATACCCCCCCCCCCTCTCCCCAGTCCATCCTTTTTTTCTGAAAAGACAAGAAAACAAATAATTAGTGCAGTTATGTGCATACTGTATTATGGCATTGTGTGCTGTGTAGTACTGTCAAACTAGTCTATACTGGAACTACTGTATACTGTGACTACTGTTAAATACTTTGTAACCAGATGGCTGGTGCTGCTCTCTCAGGGAAAAAAATCTGTGCCATACTTACCTGTATCATATTGTACTTACAATACTACAGTACAGTACTATACCATACTACCTTCCTGATGCTTGCCCATTACGCGCGATCACATGGGCAACACAGTCTCAATATGGTCAATATATTTATTGAATCATTCCATGGTGAGTACATCGTTCCAAAAACTCATTATGCCTTGCATCAACTCATCCTTTTTGGAGGGTTTCACAACTTTTCGGATATGGTTCTTCAGCTGATGCCAGACCATTTCGATAGGATTGAAGTCTGGCGATCTGTCATTGGAGGGGGGGAAAAAGGACAATTAGTTAAAGAGATACAGTACACAGTAAAAACAGTGGGGAAAAATGAGACACGGTCACCGCACTTACTCCGCTGGAGTCTTCACCCAGTTGATACCGTGCTCAAGAATATGCGCTGTTGACGCGGTGTGCTTTGGATCATTGTCCTGGTAGAAACGGTAACCATCCGGGAACTCACGTGTGATGTATTCCACAATCTCAGGCACAATTTTCTCTTGGAAGAAAGCTTTATTCATGATTACTATAACAAGAAAAGAAAAGTGCTCAAAAGACTGCACACTAGTACAGTACAGTGCGTAAGGCAAAAGCGTGTGACATACATTTTACTGTACCTTCAAAGATGACGATGCATTCTGGTCCACGCCTAGAGATGGCACCCCACACATGCATCTTCACTGGGTGTTTTGGACGCGGCTTCATAGATTTGCGACCTTTTTTGTGGAATGCAAAGGTGGCAAATCTATCCAGCGAAACAGTAGACTCGTCAGTTAAGATGCAATCCTGGAAAGTTTCTCCACTGTCGATCCATGCCTGGGCCTGGACCACTCTCTTGATTTTGTTAACGTCCCTTATCATAGGGTACGCTCTGTAATGACAAGGAATAAATAATTTTATAGGTACAGTACAGTTTCTTAAACAACACTTTTACCTCCTGTTCTGTCCAGTACTAACCTCACACGTCCATATTTCCATCCAATTCTGCATCTCATCTTCTTTATGCTGGTCTCGGATACAGTGAGATTGTGATTTTGCTGCAGAGTGTATTTGACCCTTAATGCACTCTTCTCATCATTTTCTTCACTTATTTTGTCGACCAGAAGAGTTGTCTCCCTACAATGTACAGAAAAACAACAATCCGGTAAGTTACAGTGCAGTAGGCCAGAAGTACAGCACATCATTTGCAGTAAAAATAGTATACAATGAGATAGATCTACACAATATTTAGTTCTATTAATATGCAGCAATATAAACAATATATATATACTGTAGTTATATAAATATACCGAAATAACTATAAAATTAGATAGATCTACACAATATATAGTTCTATTAATATGCAGCAATATAAACAATATATATACTATAGTTATATAAATATACCGAAATAACTATAAAATTAGATAGATCTACACAATATACAGTTCTATAAATATGCAGCAATATAAACAATATATACTATAGTTATATAAATATACCGAAATAACTATAAAATTAGATAGATCTACACAATATATAGTTCTATTAATATGAAGCAATATAAACAATATATATACTGTAGTTATATAAATATACCGAAATAACTATAAAATTAGATAAATCTACACAATATATAGTTCTATTAATATGCAGCATTATAAACAATATATACAGTATACTGTAGTTATATAAATATACCGAAATAACTATAAAATTAGATAGATCTAATATAAACAATAATATAACAATATAGCAATATAAACAATAATAGATATACTGTATTATATAGTTATATAAATATACTTACGCGTTAATTACCGTTGGTGTCCTCGTGCGTTGTTTGGTTTTTCCGTGTGCATGATAGCACACGGTGGTTGATGGCACAATGAGGCGAGAAGCAGCTAACCATATATATCTGCAATTCGGTGTCCGCTCGTGTACATCTCCTTAATTCTCATGCTGAGATCCTTTGAAATCTTTTTAACAGGCATTGCTGCGAGTAGAAAGACATACAAACACAAGAATGTATACTCGATGTTTAGTCGATGTGTATTCAATGTGCAGTGAATCCACAAAATGGATGGTGTATTTATACGTTAATGACTCACATTAGAGTACTCCAACTTTTAACACCTGTACCTCATCGCCATGCATAAAAGGTTACACACTTTGCATAGCCCACAACTCGATGATCTGTATCTGAACTTGCCCTTGTCCAGATACTGCATTGTGCCATCTGCTTCCATGGATCAACCCCGATTCTACGGACGCAGGAAGCCACTCGCCTCTGCCGTGCCTGTCACACAGAAAGGCCAAAGCGACAGGCTAAGGCTAATAAAGAAAACCTTCTGCTGACCCCAAAGGCTAAGGGTTTTAATACACGTAAGCCTTATTATGTCAAGAAGAAATACGGTGATGTACACTCAACGCAAAACAAATGGCAGCCAACCCATCAAACCCGCAGACCACTTCCTCCAATACACTTTGACGACTCTGCCGCCGCTCTCCCGGAAATCTACAGCCCATCTTCTCCACTACTCATCCACGACGCTGCCGCAGCTCTCCCGGAAACCCACAGGCCATCTTCGCCACTGCTCTTCGACGCCGCTGCCGCTGGTGCCCCTGAAATCCACGGGTCACTTTCTCCATTATGTTTAGACAACTCTGCCGCTTCTCACCCGGAAATCCACAGGTCACTTTCTCCATCCCTCTTCAACGACGCTGCCGCTTCTCCTCTCCCGGAAATCCACAGGTCACCTCCTCCATCCTTCTTCGACGACGCTGCCGCTTCTCTCCATGGAACCCCCATCTCATCCTCCATAGCACCCATCCACCCAGATGTCCACAGCACGCCATTCACAAGAACCAGCTCATTAGACCGCATGCTGAATGGGTTAAGTGTGGATATCCCCGGGAACTCTACTGTGCTGGTAAAGATAGATCTGCTTTTAGAGACCATGCTAAATATGGATCAACGGATGCAGAAGATGGATCAACGGATGGAGAAGATAGAGACTGACATAGCGGGGATACATAATTTGCTCGGTGTTCATGCCCCTGTATCCCCGACACCGGAGCAGGAGGGTGGCATGGATGTGATGAATGGGACCTTCGACCGCTTTCCAACACCAAGCGCCCCCCCCTCCACCAGAAGAATTTGTTTACATGTATGCCATTGATGAGGAGGAAAACATGACAACCCCGTCAAGACCACGCCAGGAGACAACACAGCGACCAAGACAGGAGGAAAGCTTCCTCCCAGACAACCTACCCTCGCCCGCCGCCACAAGCACACCCGCTCACAGAAGAACACCCACTCCCAGAACCCAACCTACATACACTTGCATCGATACGGTGCCCGACATCATCCTGTGCGAGCTGCCACCGGCACTCAGGGAGAAGTATAGGGTGATGAGTGCTGGTTTACCCCAGAAGTATGCCATGTTAATTTTTAAGCACCACGTGTCCTACTTGCTGTACTGCGGGTGTGCCTACAGTGTGAACTACAAAGGAAATCGCGAAAAAAGGGCGCTTCCTGAAAATGTAAGAAGGACTATTGTGGAGGAATTGCGGCGCTATTTTTCAATTACAGATCCTTTAATGAAAAGCGTTCGACACTCCATTAATGGCATTTTGCGCCATACAAGGCATCGGCCCTGGAAGGACAATCTGGTGGGGATCGAATTTGCATGACTGTTCAACTGTTGTTTATTTTTTGTAACTGTTTTTGTAAATGTTTTGACTTTCTGTACTTTAATAAAGGAGATGTTGCGTGTTTTAACTTGTATTAATAAAGAAATGTATTTACTTACTGTACACAAGACCTGCACAATTCCAGTCCACGGGGGCCGCAAACAGGCACGATTTTCAAGGCTGTCCTGAAAACCGGGCCTGTTTGCGGCCATCGAGGACTGGAGTTGTGCAGGCCTGACTGACTGTTCTGTACACCATCCTACTGTAAATGTTTTGACTTTCTGCACTTTAATAAAGGAGTTTTTTTAAATTTATGAATAAAGAATTTTTTTTAATAACACCATACTGTTGTGCTGTGCTGTACTGTACATGTTTTGACTTTCTGTACTTTAATAAAGGAGATGTTGCGTTTTTAAAAATTTATGAATTAAGAATTTTTTTTTTAATAACACCATGCTGTTGTGCTGACTGTAAACCATACTAACATAATACATGTAGAATAAATGCATACTTTTTATTTTTTCGGGTTTATTATACAGTATATATAAAAAAGTATTGTATACGGTCTGAAAACATCAGCATACTGATCCAGGTATTCTATCCAAACAATAACAATGGCCACTAAACTGTAGACTCCGGTACGTGGTTTTATAAATCCGATTCAGCAATGTGCAGGCATTGTTACACAAAGCGATTTTATCCATCGAAATCCCACCATTCGCCGTTTTCCGCATGAGGTGACAAAGTTTTCTTTTCTGAGGAAAAACAAAAGTACAAGTTTTACTGTAATGGTCAGTCCCCTAAAGAAGTTCCCACAGTCAGCCGGTCTTCTGTTCACATGCGCATGCGCCTACCGTCGATGTGATGACACGCATACAGTATGCATTTCAAGAAGGTTCCAATGCGCATGCACCTAGCTTTTCACCAATTGTGCAGTGTCTACTGTAGAAGCCGCTCAGCCAAATATATTGCGTACAGGAGAATCGCTTGACTTTTGAATCGCACTAATTTTTTGATATTTTCACAATAAAAAAAAACAGAATAAAATACGGCAACATTACTCACCATAGAATTTCCCAATCAGCTGGCGCCGAGCCACTGCCAGTCCCATATTCTTGATCATACACGTCGTTGACAGGTGACAGCGGGACTACTACACCTGTAGTCAGCTGATGAGGCTTGGAATCGTTTAAGTACATGCAAGCTTGCTCGAAACTGTACGCGAAATCCAGCTCAGGCTGCAGGTATCCGGGCGTGGACAGACAGCAAGGGTTGTCACTGACGGTCGGACCGTTATTGGAAGTCGGTGCTGGTGCTGGCGCATTGCTTGCCAGCGACTGACGTTTCTTACTTGGTTTTAACACGACCTATCGCCTTTTGCCGTCTGCATGATCATAGATACGGGAACAACCCAGTGATACACACCAATACCCTCCAATAAAATCGGGATCAATACGAAAAAAAACATGGATCCCTACATAACTTTTTCCTTATTGCATGCTTCCACACATGAGCATCTGGTGAAAATTTGTAAAAGTCATAGTTTTCGATAAAATACTGATAAATTTGAACAACTGTTGCCATCTTATCCTCTGTTGCATTAATCGCGGCCCATATTAAAAAAGCGTACGTTCTGTTGGGTTTTTGGAACACGGGCTGCAGTTGTGCACTCAACAATAACCAGAACAGAAACGGGTGCTTGTCTTTCTTTAATATGAAAAGTCTAAATTGATACATTATTGTAACCTCTTCCTTCAGTCCCAAGGCCAATTTACAATAGACCACTGTGGTATCTTTTTAAACGAAACACCTGCAAGTCGACACATTACTGAAGCGCATGCGCATTACAATTCATGAATATCTGCCATCTGGCAGATACGCGAAGAATTGCAACCAATTAAATCCAAACCATTATCAATAAACACATCAACCGCGCATCAACCGCGGCTATGAATGCAACATGAATGCGGTATAAATGCGTTCAGAATGCGGCATGCACGTGGTGAAGTGCGGTGAAGTGCGTGGCATTCAGAAAAAAATCCCGGAAAAATGCGGTGATGTTGGAGAATAAAAGGGGCCGCAGCTGTGCAGTGACTTTTTTGGGATGGTCACCACGAGGGCTAGCTGTAAGAAGGGTTTCTCCTGGACCCCCACGCCGTGACCCAGGGGTTCCCCCTGCCCACTTTCACTTATTTACTTGCAAGTGTTTTCTGTTTTTACTACTATATGTTTATAAAGTTATCTACATTATCCCTTTGTCCTCTGCTTTGTTTTCCTGAGAGTATCCTGTCTCTTCAGTGGATGATCCACTACACTACATGAGTTGGTTATTCGGAACAACCGAAACGCCCATATTGCTCACATAAAATTTGAATAATATCATCATATTTTTAATTGTTGCATTTTAATCTATTTTGACAGTGCTACACTATTTTTTGTTTCTTTTTCTGTTTTATATGTATACGTAGATGAGAGTGCGCTTCGGACTCCTCTGCTGTTATTTTAAATGTTGTATACTGTTTTTTGTGTGTTTTTAACTTGGTTTATGCTTGTGATGTTCCCTTTTGGCGTTTGCCAAAATAAACCCTGGTTTATTTAACCCCTTACTCTGCTTCGGCTTTGATCCCTGTTTAAGTTGTCTTATCTTCCATGAAATACGCAATTATGTTTGATATTTCACTGTATGTAGCTTTATAACCAACTGTTACTGTACAGATTATCAATGTGTTATTGTAAGGTGCCATGTGGATATCTTTAAAAGACAGTCATACAAATTCCTTAAAAACCAGACTTCAAGGATTTACTTGGATGTTAATTTATTTGTATTATTGTAGGCTAACAGGAATATTAAATAATGTATATTCTCTACATTACAACTCTTATTGATATCATGTATTGGTCAGTGAAATATGAATATACTGCACTGTAGTGTAGAAATTAATAAATCACCACTATGACAAGTAGCAGAATTTCTCTCACCCTAAATGTTACCTAGGATCATATTACATTTAATATTTGTACAAACGGTGACATTATCCGGAGTATGATGACATGAGAACAGTGGCCTAGATACATCAAACTCCATTAAAACTGAGTTAATATTGCATACCGGGTCTTATTACCACAATTTCATAACTGAAGGGGTCAAGATTGAGCTAAAAATCTACTGGTTGTGACATTTTACCCAGTCAAGATACAGGAATTAACGAGACAAATTGGCATTTTTATTACATTAAGCTAAAGAAACATAGTGTAAATCAGTGAATGTTTTATTACAATATATAGTATATTACTTTATACAAGAACATAAATAATGTAACAAAGACTAACTCTCTCTTATGAAGTTCCACCTGTAAAATAATTGGGGAAAAAATAGACAATATTGATGATACCTACCCTACAGTACTGTTCTTACATAGTTACATAGTTACATAGTAGATGAGGTTGAAAAAAGACTTCCGTCCATCAAGTTCAACCTATGCTAAATTTAGACAGCAGATACTTTATCCTATATCTATACTTATTGATCCAGAGGAAGGTAAACAAAAAACCCCATTAAGGGGAAAAATTAATTCCTTCCTGACTCCAAGAATTGGCAATCGGATTAATCCCTGGATCAACATCCTTCCCATGTATACGTATTTGGTATATCCCTGTATACATTTCCCATCTAAAAAGATGTCCAACCTTTTTTTTGAACAAATCTATTGTATCTGCCATCACAGTCTCCATGGGTAATGAATTCCACATTTTAACTGCCCTTACTGTAAAGAACCCTTTCCTTTGTTGCTGGTGAAATTTCCTTTCCTCCAACCTTAAGGGATGGCCCCGAGTCCTTTGTACTGCCCGTGGGATGAATAGTTCTTTTGAAAGCTCCTTGTATTGTCCCTGAATATATTTGTATATAGTTATCATATCCCCTCTTAGACGCCTCTTTTCTAATGTAAATAAATCTAATTTAGCTAGCCTCTCCTCATAAGTTAGAATGTCCATCAACTTTATTAATTTGGTGGCTCTTCTCTGCACTCTCTCTAGTTCCATAATGTCTTTTCTTAGGATTGGTGTCCAACATTGTACTCCATATTCAAGGTGTGGTCTTACTAATGTTTTGTAAAGGGGCATAATTATGTTTACTTCCCTTCCATCCATTGCCCGTTTGATGCAAGATAAGATCTTGTTTGCCTTTGCAGCTACTGCATGACATTGGGCACTATTGCTAAGCCTGCTGTCTACAAGCACTCCTAAATCCTTCTCCATAAAGGATTCCCCCAATATATCTCCATTTAATTTGCCTTTTTATTCTTGTACCCCAAATGCATAACCTTACATTTATCTGTATTAAACCTCATCTGCCATTTACCTGCCCACGTTTCCAGTCTCTCCAAGTCCTTCTGAAGAGAAATTACATCCTGCTCTGATTCTATTACCTTACACAATTTAGTATCATCAGCAAGGATGGAGACTTTGCTCTCGATCCCAACCTCAAGGTCATTAATAAACAAGTTAAAAAGCAGGGGTCCCAGTACCGATCCCTGAGGTACTCCACTCATGACTTTAGCCCAATCTAAAAAAGTTCCATTTAGGACAACCCTCTGTTGTCTGTCCTTTAACCAGTTTTCAATCCAGGTGCATATATTATTACTGAGTCCAACTTTCTTTATTTTGTACACCAACGTCTTGTGTGGAACCGTATCAAAAGCCTTTGCAAAATCTAAGTAGACCACATCAACGGCATTACCCTGGTCTAGATTCCTACTTACCTCCTCAAAGAAACAAATAAGGTTAGTTTGGCAAGATCTATCCTTCATAAATCCATGCTGACTATTACTAATAATTTTTTTTTCCATTAGGTATTCCTGAATATTATCCCGTATTAAACCTTCAAGTAGTTTCCCTACTATTGAAGTCAGGCTTACAGGTCTGTAATTTCCCGGTTGTGATCTAGCTCCCTTTTTAAATATAGGCACCACATCTGCTTTACGCCAATCTTGTGGTACTGAGCCTGTGGAAATGGAGTCCTTGAATATTAAATATAATGGTTTTTCTATTACTAAGCTTAACTCCTTGAGAACTCTTGGATGTATGCCATCGGGGCCAGGTGCCTTATTAACTTTAATTTTTTCAAGTCGCTTATGAACTTCTTCCTCAGTTAACCAATTGTTCATTAATATGGAAGTTGTGGCTTCCTCCTGCGGTGCTACTATTGAACTTGATTCTTCCCTGGTAAACACAGAGGCAAAGAATTTGTTTAATACCTCAGCTTTTTCCTTATCTCCAATAATCTGCCTACCCATCTCACACTGAAAGGGTCCTATATTTTCTTTTCTCATTTTTTTGTTATTGAGGTACTTAAAGAATTTTTTAGGGTTGACCTTACTTTCTATTGCAATCCTTTTTTCATTATCCATTTTTGCTAATTTGATTGCCCTTTTGCAATTTTTGTGTGCAACTGCTGGTTTTGAACTGCTTGCCTTGCTGGTGCCATACGTCTCTTGTGCCGTGAGATTTCAGCGGCCAGCCTTTGGATTCACACAGCAGGGGTCCCTCCACTGCCGAAATGCCTGCGTGGGGCATGAAATGCGTCCAAGGTTTTTTCCTGCCTCTGCACTTTGCTATGGCTGAATAAAGTTGATTGTTATATTGATTTTTGTCCACTGTAGCTGCTTGTTCCTGCGGCTGTGCTCCGTTTGATTTCCATTTTTGTTTCTGACCTCGCTGCTTCCGGTTGCACACTCTCAGTTCCCCGTGGATTTATCTGTGTCACGCTTGTGCTCACCACAAACCTGTACCGGACTGCGGGGCTGAGGTGGGGATGTGAATACACCGACCTTAGGCCATGAAGCCGGTTCTGGATTGCGCAGTTCATAGCCGTTCATACCAGGGTCGGAGGCCAGGGTAATACTTTGACACGCCAGGGTCTGGGTTGGAGACAGCAGAAACATTGATATCCAAGCAGGGTTCGGCAATGGGAAGTCAGGTGCGCTCCGCTTCAGTGTAGGAGCAGTAGCAGCACGAAGTGGCCTCTGTGTGAGGAGCGGGAATGGCCCATGGTACCAGTCACAGCAAAGGGAGAAGGCAGACTGAGACAGGCACACTGCAGGGCAGCGCTGGTAAACCAGCACTTCAGCACAGGAGTCCAAAACAGGCCTCTGCGAGGAGAGAGAGCAGCAGACCTAGGACTCAGAAGGCAGACCTCTGCTTTGGGGAAAAGGCAGTAGGTAACAGGAACCAGGAACAGAGATCAGGAACCAGATCTAGGAACCAGGAACAAGAATACAAGAACAGGACGGCCAAACAGGTAGCTTGTGGCAAACAAAGTAACATCCTATGAGAAAGCACTATGCTCGGCACTGAGGCAATGTGATAGAACAGTATAAGAAGGCCAGCGGGCCAATCACAGGAGAGAGGTGTGAGGGCATTCCTCCAACGAGAGAGCACTGAGGCAGGACTGCAGAAATTGCCAGCACAGGGGATGTGAGGAGAGGTTGTCTGGAAACAGCACAGTTCTGTAAGGAAAGGGTTTCCACCAAACCCAGGAACGGATTCCATACAATCTGCAAGTACATTGAAGCGCTGAGTACACTTTTGGCACTATATAAATAAAGACATACAATACATTGTCTCCTTGTCTGACACCATAGCCTTTTGCCTGCACTATTGCATACTCTGCACAAGTCTTTATCTAAGGAGGTGGGGACTTACCTATCTCGGAGGCATCTTTATCAAGCATCCAACATTTGGGGTTAATGTCCCTATTCCATTAGAAGTCTGTGCTTCTGAGTATCACGCCGTGATTATTGGTTTTATGTGGCTGCATATACAGACATTTGAAGATTGATACTGCTCACCACTTTATTATGGGGCATTTAGGATTGATATATCCTTTCAGACATTTAAGATATATGCTATTACATTGAAGTCCAATGGGACCACCTTTTTTCAAGTATTTCTCTGATGCACTGATTTGTTTCTATTTTTTCTTAACCCAATACCAATTGAAGACATTGCAAATGTTGGTTCTGTCAAAAGGTCTATTATTCGTTCCCCCCATATTTTGATAACTTTACCTGAACAAGGATTTGTTTCTCTTTTGCAGGAAACTTTTACTAAAAAAATTATATTCATCAGGAAATTAGCTCAACACTACTGAATGGAATACTATACAAGATATGGCATCATTATTGGAAGAGAATGAGGGATCTGATAATGTGGTATGTACACCTCACACATTCCGACCGAAATCAACTTTCACTCCTCCATTTCAGATAAGCCCTGCGATTAAGATGTTTTTCGAGTTGGTAAGAATAGACATTACACATGGCATGTCTTAAATGTCTTAAACCTCTCTCGGATAATCTTTCCTGCAATAAACTCCTTGCTCTTAAACAACCTAAGGAGTTTGATTACATCGAATTCAAACCATCAGACAAAGTGGGTAACATAGTTCTCTGGCCTAAGGACATTTATCTTAAAGAGGCTACACGACAACTCTCACATCTAGTTAATTCTAAAAGGCTATATGCAGATTCTACAATGGTTTACAAACAAGAGGTGGGTAATATAATTTTGGAGGCATTCCAAGAAGGTAGCGATGCTATTTTAAATCCATGGCACTGACACTAAACTCATGGCACTGACACTTACCTGCCACAGGTGGCAATAGTAGCAACCCATTCTCGATTCGTACACACACCGGTCAAGGTCATCAGGGAATGGGTGGTGGAACACTAACACGTGTGGTATGGTTAAGGGTTTTGCAGGTGCTGCAAGGGCTGAGGGTGCAGGTACTGTGAGGGCTGTGGCTGCAAGTACTGCAAGAGCTGGTCAGCGGATAATGCTGGCAATACAGGTACTCTAGGTACAGCGGGGTCCACAGTTAGTTAACTGGCTGCATGTATTTCAAGCATTGACCTGACCTCAGCCATGCTGTTGGTGTTGTGTGAGGTTCAGGGTCTCTCGACATTTCTATACAATTCTAGTAACATTGTTACTTTGTACATTGTATAGAAACATGTGTTAATTTGTTGTGCCACTCAACACGGGCATGAACAAAGATATTTAATGTGCTATCTGCTACACATACTGAATTGCAATTACATACATGAACCCCACAAATAACCCATCGCCAGCTTGTGTGCCAAGCGTGGTTAACAGAATCTCGCACCTTGTTACACTACCAAAAATAGTAAGTCCGGCTACATCTGTACTTTATCAACTATTAAGCATTAAAACATAACATAATATTATTATGTGATATGAAATACATCTATTTGTTATTGGAAAACAAACCCAAGATTGCCAGATGGTATTTGCGGTCAAAGCAGAGACATATGTGCAGCAGGCGGAATATTCATGAAAAGCTGACAATAGAGATGTAATAATAGTTTCATAAACTAAATCAGTCTTGTGGAATCTTACTTGAAAACAACATTTTTTGTGGGGTATTAATCATGTAATATATTTCCACTCTAATATTTATAAATCACATTAATCTACTCAATTAATAAGTAATACAATACAAATGTAGTTTCAAAAAAGGAATACTAAGATCCAAGACTGTTTGGAATGCCTTGAAAGTAGTTATATAGGCACTGATTTAAAAAATATTTGGGGGAAATTCAAAGTCTGTGATAAGTTAAAGCCTTTTGAGCAATGCAGAAAGATACAATAAAAAGCTTAGTAGTGAAGATCTGAGAATGAATGATTATATCATATTTATTAACTCTCCGGCAGACTGTACCCGACTATAAAATATCTGCAGCAAATACACAAGAGAATCTGTAGTCCAATTTTATAATAATTGTGTTCAATGTACTGCTGCGACACACTTTATTCGAGCAAATGCCCAGTTTGTACCTGGCAGATACCTGGAATGTGCCGCTCCTCACCTCAGACAAGACCCGTTGCGTTTGCCTTCCCAGCCATGGTTCATGCTTGGCTGACGGGCGGCTGATCTGTTAAATGACAATGATTAGGATTTAATAGGCTGCAATGCTTCGCGTGTCTACCAGATGGCATAAATTCATGAATTGTAATGCAGTATATATATATATACTGTGCAGTATTGCAGCCAGCGGGAATAAAATGCTTCAATCCCTGCCTGGAAAATAACGCAATGCACTCGGGCAGAAAACAGTCACAAACCTCAATACACCCGAGTATACCCGAATTCTTGGGACTAGCCGAGCTCGAATAAAGTGTGTCGCCAGTGTATTAATTACTATACATATTCCTCAACTAGTAACATAAAAATTGGTAATTACATAGTCACCTAATGTGTTTTATCCTTCTTCTTGGCTTCGTCAATAGATTATTAATACAAAGAATTGCACCATTGAAATATAAATGGCCAAAGCCAATTACATAGTTATAGTACATGCAGCTGAACCCCGTTATAACGCGATGCTCGGAGTCCACATAATGAGACCGCATTATAAACAGGATTTGGTTTTAACCGTGATCGCAAAATGGCCACCGCACGAGGACTTACCTGGCATCTGCAGCTCTCTCCTCTCTGCAGCTCTCTCCCCGCTTCATCAGGGTGCATCCACATCTTTTTTTTTTTTTATAACTTTCAATGCTTTATTGCTAACGGACACACACACCTCCCCTACACTAATAATTTTAGCATACCATGCAGAATCGAACCCATAACCCTTCATACACTAATATCGATTCTTTACCTGCTTCACCAAAGGACTGCCTTTCAGTACTGTGCAGAGAAGTTAAGTTTGGTAATAGAGTCAATGACATCACACCAATCCTATGTGTTGCAGGTAAGAATCGCTACTAGTGTATGAAGGGTCATGGGTTTGATTCCTGCATGGTATGCTAAATTTATTAGTGTAGGGGGGAGGTCTGTATGTCCAAAAACCTTGGAGATGTGCGGCACGCACGTGTATGCAGCCTGATGAAGAAGGGAGAGAGGAGAGAGCTTCAGATGTCGGGTAAGTCCTCACTCAGCGGCTATTTCGCTAAAAAACAAACAAAAAACATAGATGTTTTTAAATCGGGAGCCACACTCAGACCGCGTTATAAGAGGATCCACGTTATAGCGGATCATGCTATATAACAGGGGTTGAGCTGTAGTTACCTAGTTACATAGTAGATGAGGTTGAAAAAAGACATGCGGCCATCAAGTTCAACCTATGCTAAGTTTGGACGATAGATTCTTTATCCTATATATCCGTACTTACAGTATATTGATCCAGAGAAAGACAAACAAACAAAAAACAGTGAAATATTATCCAATGATATCTAATTTGGGGAAACTAAATTCCTTCCTGACTCCAAGAATTGCAATCAGATTACTACCTAGATCAACATCCTTCCCATGTTTAGTTATTACGTACATCCCTGTATACCTTTACTTTCTAAAAAGATGTCCAGCCTTTTTTTGAACAGATCTATTATATCTGCCATAACAGTCACCATGGGTAATTAATTCTACATTTTAAATGCCATTTCTGTAAAGAACCCTTTCCTTTGTTGCTGTGAAATCTCCTTTCCTTCAACCTTAAGCGGTGACCCCATGTCCCTTTTACTGCCTTTGGATGAATAGTTCTTTTGAAAGCTACTTGACTGTCCCCGAATATATTTGTATATATAATATTACTGTACATGATTGGAATCTCTCCCAATAAAATGGTTGTGGAATTATTCTGATTATTATACAGTAGGCCTAAACATCGTTTATTACATCTCATTATGATATAATATATGTTGTGTAACTTACCTAAGTACTCCTTATAACTGAGACTCGAAAACTGGATTTCCCAAAACAAACTGTTTTTAAACACTGACAAGACTGTAACAATGGTATTTGGGACCAAGACTAAATTTTTAAAGCTTCCAGACACAGGCACATGTAGACACTCACACACAAACACACACACACACACACGTAGACAGACACACACACACACACACACACACACATGTAGACACTCACACACATGTAGACATGCACACGTATACACACATGTTTACACATACATGTTTACACACAAACACACCTATACACACAGACACACCTATACACACAGACACACCTATACACACACATACACACACCTATACACACACCTATACACACACACACACACACACACACACACACACACACACACACACACACACACACACACACACACACACACACACACACACACACACACACACACACACACACACACACACACACACACAGACACACACACAGACACACACACAGACACACATGTAGACACACACACGTAGACAGACAGACACACACATGTAGACAGACAGACACACACACACACACACACACACACACACACACACACACACACACACACACACACACACACACACAAACACATGCAGACATGCACACATACACACACACACATCTACACACATGTTTACACACACACACATGTTTACACACAAACACATGTTTACACACACACACCTATACACACACACACACACACCTATACACACACATACACACACACACACACACACACCTATACACACACACCCCTCTATACATACACACACACACACACCCCCCTCTATACACACACACACACACACACACACACACACGTATACACACAGACACACGTATACACACAGACACATGTATACACACAGACACACGTATACACACAGACACACGTATACACACACAGACACACGTATACACACACGTATACACACACACACACACGTATACACACACACACACACGTATACACACACGTATACACACATACACACACACGTATACACACACACGTATACACACACACATGTACTGTAGACACACACGCACCTAAACACACACGTAGACACACATGTATACACACACGTAGACACTCACACACACATAGACACACTCACACACACTCACACACACGTAGACACACTCACACACACGTAGACACATCAGCACCAAACCCTCCCAAATCAGCACCCCCATACAATCACCATCAGTACAGCCACCGCAGCAGTACCACCGCACACCGCCATGGGCCGCGTGGACCACTCCCCACCCAACCACCCAAATGCCACCCCCACACCACAAACATCCCAGGCAACGCCGGGGCTCTCAGCTAGTTATTTATAACATGTTTTAAGTGCTGTAAATGCATGTATTTCATTCATTTAGATATATGTTGCAAGACATGCAGAATTTGTATTCAAAAGGATGTGTAACAGGGTATGCCTTTTCTGCCTGTCTTTCCATGCCCTGTTATCCCTGTTATGTAAGTCCTGTTAGCTGTAGGCAGTAACAGGTTAAATCTGTTGGCTCTTGATCCCCCTCATGCTCCTCCTATGAGTGATAGAAGTACGGTGGTGACTCCTGGCCTGTGCAAGCCTATCTGGGATAGGTATAGACCATGAGCCCGCCCCTTCTTGATCCTCCTAGGAAGGAGTGGCCAATTTAGTTTTAGTCCTGCTCTTGAAGAGAGAGGAGGCAGAGAGCTGTGAGTCTCTCCTATGGCAGCATGAGCATGTTCACCCCCAGCCTTTGGTTGGGAGAACATCAGATTCAGCCACAGAGGCCCTGTAAGATCAAGGGCCTTCACCATCCAGAGGCATGGGTCCTCTGAGACTCTGCATCGCTCTATGGAGATCTGCAGTGGATGCCTGCCATACAATAAAGACACTTGTTATGACACTCCTGTCTAAGTATCGGTCCTTGGGCAGGAGGGAGAAGTATGCAATAGTGGGGGCTCACTTCTGGTCAACCTGGAACCCACTATGGCTGGAGGCGCTGAACACCAAGAGAACGAACCTAAGCCTGTCCTGATCTCCACTACATTGCAGATCAGCTCGTCTCTCCCGACCCTAACAGGTATTGCACCACACACTAGGTAGCAGAGGCTGTGTATCTCCCACTGGGGGGTGGGGGGGTGGGGGGGGGTGTGGCTAGGGGGAGAGGGGGGAACAGTGCTACAGATGCTTTGAAGAAATGTGTCTTTTCTTTACAGTAGTTGCATCCTTTTCCAAGTTCACTATTCATTTGTTACCTGTACGGTATTTTCCCCTCTAATTATTAGTTTATTTATACAGATTATCCAATAGAATTCACTAAAAACAGATGCAGTTATTGCTAACAAATATACCCTACATTTACCAGCGCAGCCAAAAGTTGAAATTACAGTTACATGCTTACACCAAAGCATTTTCATTCACTTGTGCAACTTCATTTACATAATGTGTATGTTACACTTGTTCATGCTGTTTCTCAGATCATATAATCATATCTTTAGAAAACAAGTTATGAATGAACGTTTCATGCACTGGCACATTATTAGGCAGTGTAGGCACACTAGCAGCACCAAATATTAAGCTTCTAACAGCACACACAGGTATTTATTTATCAAAACCTTTAACTTTGAAATGATGATGGACATGTAGTGTAAAGAACCCACAGAAAGCATATATCACCTAGTTTGTGACTCATAGCTAATTGCTTTTAAAGTACTCTCCAAGTTCAGTGAGATACCTTCAAGCTGTGAATCATTTTTTAAAGTGGCAGGGATCAGACCTGAAACATAAATTTGCAGCTTACAGTAAGTGCTAACAATGTTTCTAGAGATATGTTTTAGTACTCCGATTGTCACCATTTACAGTAGCTTTGAAAGAATATTTCTGGCGAATATAACTAACTATCTTTCTTGGAAATAAGGCAACTATATTTTTTTTTAGTCCAAATGGAAAACAATTAGAATTTTACGGAATTAAACAATAAAATAAAATGTTCCATGAAAATAAATAATAAAGAAGGGAAACTACTTGCATTTATTTTTAACCCACTGACTAAACCAAAGTAAACTTTTAATATTACATTAACCATTGTACATTACATTAAGGGTCCTTTGTTGCTAAAGGATTATAGTTTACATATGCGTTAAGATTTTTTTTTTTCATATAAAAAGGATAAGTAATATAATTTAAAATAGCTTGTACAGACAATAGAGTACTGGCAACAATCACTTCAGGTTTATGAGAATGTTCTCATGGGGCTGTTTCTCTGAAGTGCAATGTATACAGTAACAGATGTGCATTGGAGAGCGAATGTGAAGAATAGTTTTCAAACCTTGTTACGAGACTGTGAATATTTGCTGTAGACTTACTTAAAAATAAAGGTTCATAGAAAATTATTGGAGCTAGGGTCGGGTGATCTAATTAAAAAATGGGATGTTTTCGTATTTGCTAGCACTTGGCCAATGCTGGGAATTCAGGACTGAGTGATTCACATCTATGGTGGTGTTCAATTTATTTATTAGCCAGCCCATTTGTGACCTGTGCTACTTACTGCCCACAATAGAAACATAGACTATAACTGTAATGTCTGCAGACACCAATAGTAATGCAGGTAAAGTATTTCACAATATATATGTAGCACTCCTATGGGATCCTAACTAATATAAGGGGTTAACAGAGAGATTTAGCGAGTTAGTATTAGTAATTGCCCTTAGATAAAATATTACAAGTAGCTAGGATGCATATGTTGCAAAGTAATTAGCCAAGTGCTTGGCCACTCCTTGCTTCCAGAATATGCTGTAAGGGTGAACTGGATCTAGGGTTTTGCAGCATAGAGTAGGCCCCTCTGTTCTTTTGCCCAGATACAGGGGTAGGGAGAAAGGTAATAAATAGGCAGAGATAGGAACGCCACTGTCAGATCCCAGGAGGGGGTCTCACATTTAAATATGTATGTACAGAAGGAGCGACTCAGTGCCAGACAGACACTGACTGGCACTGAGGTTGAAGCAGGGGAATCTTGTTCAATTCCCAGTGTCAGCTCCTTGTGACATTGAGCAAATCACTTTATCTCCCTGTGCCTCAGGCACCAAAACATAGATTGTAAGCTCCATGGGACAGGGACATTGTCTGCAAAATGTCTCTGTAAAGCACTAAGTAAAACTAGCAGTGCTATACAAGAACATGCTATTATTATTATTATTATTATTATACACAGTTTTGTAGTACGATGACTAGGATAGAAGCCCTTTGTTATTTTCCAGACGGGGAAATGTCACAACCAATATTAGGTTCCCCCTATATGACCCCCAGGCATGTCTTACCCACAAGAGGGGATGGCAAGGCACTCCATTATACGCTCCTCAGTGATAGGGCCTTATAGTATCAATCCATGGCTACCTGAGGGATATGTCCCCAGCTGCCCTCAACTCAGAGGGTATGCATTTAACTATCTTAGATGGATAGGGTGTGTATCCTTAAACACTAGGGCATCCTGCTGATGGGTTCTAGTGGAGGTGGGAGTGACCATTCGCTAGGCAAATGTATTGCCAGAAAAGTGACAGACAAAGGAAAGATTTGTGCCTCTTTGGGAATGCGGTCTGAGCATTCCAAAAAAAAATATTTTTGTTGAACTGTTCCTGTGAATAATGTTTAAAAAACGTTCCTGGTTCCCTCCTTCTTTCAAATGCTTATCACACCAGTTTGCATGGATGCCAGCCCCTGAGAATAAGATAACAAAAGCAACTGAGCATCACCTGCACTTAAATGCACCATCTCACAGACATTTGGAACAATTTGGTGTGGTCCATCTTCTGTTGGCCAGGGGAAGAGGTGGTACTTACAACACAACACCCAGTAATATGTAATGATCACATATATTTATTGTATATGTAGCCCCGGTCTTATTTTGCCTCCAGAGACCCCCTCTGTAGCGTGCCGAGCGATCGCGGGTGCCGCCAGAGGCAGCGACGGACCCGCCGGCACAACGCAAAGGTGGGGGCCGGAGCAGGGAGTGCTCCGAGTCCCCAGAGTCTCTGCGCCGTATCCGGCTAGCAGGGGCCGCCATGACAGGTTGTGTGAGCGTGCGCATTGGTCGCGCAGGCGCAGTAAGGGTAGCGCAGTAAGGGTAGCGCACGCGGTCCCAATGCTAAAGAGGTCCTGAGTGGACTACTATTCCCAGCAGCCTCTGGGGATTGCCCTTTCACCCACATCACGTGCAGCGAGCCAGCAAATAGGGTTTTGCAGCTTCTCCTGTGGAGGAAGGCTAGAATGTTGCGGGGACCATGTTTGGCAGTTATAGCTGGGAGCAGGAAGGGGAAGGAAGGGGGTAGGGAGCAAGTGGCTCCTACACCAGGTAAGGTAGTTCCCCAGATCCCAGGCAGGCCCCAATCCCCACCAGGGTAGGGGGTAGGTACTGAGGGATGGCCCCTAGGTTAGGGACCCAGCCCTTAGGTGTGAGTGTGCAGTCTTGTCAGTGTCAAGACTGACAAGTAGGCACAGTGTGTGTGTGCAGTGCAGTTGCTGCAGGTACCGGTTGAGTGCAGTGCGGTTGCTGCAGGTACTTTGTGAGTGCAGTGTGTTTGCTGCAGGTTTAGGTTGAGTAGTCAGAGGGGATCCGGGAGGTGAAGAGAGAGGTAGTGTGGGTGCAGGGGGTCAGTGACCCACCTGCATAGGACAGGCTACCCCGTAGGGCCCTAGGAGTGTTCCCTGAAGTCACCGAAGGTTGTTGTGCTGCAGGGATGGCCTATAGTAGTAGTGAGCATCACCCTTACTGTGTAGACAGCTAGGGACAAAGAGACAAGCGTGCGGAACAGGTTGCTGGCGAGTCGTTTGGGACCAGACGGCTGGACATTAAGACCCAAGAGGTAGACCATGATTCATCTGACCCTTTGCGAAGAGGTACCGGTCACCTCCGTGACCAGAAGTGCACCAACACGGTCAACAGGCGCTGATCCCGCCCTAGGCTAAACTCTTTAGGAATAATGAGCGAGTGGTTAAAGAACTGAGCCTATACCATCACATTAATATATATGGACATGGTGTGTGGGGCACGCGGTGAAGGGACGGAGACGTTGCTCCTGATGAGAGTGGCCGGGCCACTATGGTTACACGTTAAGGTTATACCATTAGAGTATAAGTGTACATGTTGTGTTATTGCTACCGTGCATTATTATTAGTAAAACCAGTTACAATCATATGGTGTTGTATGTTTCTTGCCCAGGGGAATCTCACATCACGGGGATCCTGGGTAAGTGGAGGCGCTGCGCTAAGTAAGTGTATGAATGTTACCCCAGGCTCCCAGCTAGCGGAGGCTCAGATCTCCTGGAGCCGCAGGTGTTGTACAGTGACCAGTAGTTCCTTTGGGAGGGTTCAGAAAAAGGGCTACATATATACTGTACGGAATTAGGTCATGGTACTAAGATAAAAGAAAAAAGTATGATAAAAGGCACATGAGCTTGCATCTCCAAAAAATATCTGGGGTGATCTGAAAATTAAATCATAGGAGTGAGTTGAGTGAATGTCATGTGATGTAACATCCGAACGCTTATACCCAGAAAGCAGAAATTCACTGGTACACTGAGTCTTACCAGACACCATGAGTCTGGATAGAACCCTGGTCCTACTGAGTGAAGGGAATCTGACCGTAGATATGGCAAAAAAACAAAAAACAAACTTGCAATAATAATCCTAGGCTCCACCTTCTCAGATGGTAGCATGCCACCAATCAAGACTACTAAGGTGTCGAGATGGGCAAACCTGTCTCAATCCATTCAGCGGCTCATTTTACCAAAATTCAGTAGTATCTCCAGTGTTATATATCATGCCCTCAAACCTCCATCCAAATAAATTAGGAAGAGATGCTGAAAGATGCTTTGTTGAAAAACACTGGTGGTAACTAGGGTAGAATATGCTAATAATTATAAAAATGTATATTTATATGAGTCCCATTCCTCACTTCCTAAAAGGATTTCTATAAAAACTATTCAGTTAATAATCCTAAATCACCTTTTAAAAATAGTGTACTTGTAGCATAGCCTCCGTCCACTACTTTCCTGTTGGGCCCCCACAGTGTAAGTCCTGGTAAGTACAGGCAATGTGCGGGTTAATTCTCTCATGAAGGCCTAGATTGCTATTGCATCTTGGATGCAGTGTTACTGTATCCAGGGGTAGGCTTAGGGTGATATGCAATTATGTGATGCCTATCAGTATCAGACCTGCCCTGTTATGGGACAGGGTTACAAGCCCGTCCCCCAGAGTATATACTGACACTCTCCCAAAAGGTAGGGTCTCACTTCTCACCCACTGTGGAGTGGACAACAGCTACCCTGTATCCCAGTAGGGGATACAGGAGACGACCAGGAGGGAGCCTAGATGGGGCTCAAGCCTTAAGGTGACCTTCAGGGGATTAGGAAGAACTGTAACTTCTGGCTATGATGACAATAAAGAATCTTGAACCATCTAACAGTGTGGCTTATTGTCTGGGCCATATAAGAGTGTCAGCATGGACCATCCTGGGCCTCCAGAATCCTTGCTGACTGAAGATGTTGCCAATTGAGAAAGAAGCACCCTGAAAGCATGTCCCGATTCTCCCCATACCACCGCGGAGCAACTCAGAGCTTCCTGGATTACCACAGGTATAAACTGCACCAGGAATACATAGGTTGCAGCCCAAATCTCCCATAGGGTGGGGGTAACGGTGCTACAAATGGAGGCGCTTCTAAGATTAATCTCATCAGGACTGGTTTTCACAGCAGAAGCAAACCATAGGAAGCAAGCACACTCTCAGTTTCAGTCCCAAGGATGGAGGGGGCCAGGTGTAACTCTAGGGGACTCCTGCTGCCACAAAAGGGGCCCAACTTCGCCACCAAGGAGCGGCAGCCTGAGCTGCCCCAAAGGATGTCCTGTGTTGGAGCAACAAGCTACATGTCCTGGTTCTTAGTGTTGTTATTTTTTTTGGTAAGACAACTTAACATTGTCATTTGTAACAGTTCTTCATGGGAATATAAATTTTAAATGTCTAGCATAGACAACACAAACAATTAGATAAAATGTGTACTTGCACAACATTGTTCACTCATGTAGACATGATACACCATTTATGACATATTTGTATCCAACGTGTGGCAGCTTAACATACCATAGCCAGATGTGCTTTTAAATACAGCAGAGATTAGAACTGTTTGAGGAGGAGATGCATCACTATCCTATGATAATAAGAATTTAACACGTCATTGTAAAAAACCAGAAAGACTGTAAATATTCATAGTAACATTTACATTGTTGTTTAACATACAGGACACCTGCAAGCTCATATTGAACCCCCAAAATAACCACAACATATATTTAAGCATATAGGTGTCACAGAGGAGTGCTACTGAGCATAGCGATATATATTTAAAACCAGAGACAGAACATGAAGCACAGACAGAGCTCAGTGCACATCCAGTGAAACCTATACACGGTACAGTGCCTAAATATATATGTATAGATATCTATTAAATAAAATGGTCTTTTAGTTTAACATGTTGTCCAACGTGTTGTAAGCCCCTGACCACATCTCAAGGGTCCCTAACACTAATATAAATTCTTAATAACCTGTGCCTTACCAAGAAGAATGATTTATAATAAATCTGTCAAAATTAGTTGCATAGTTCTAAGTCTGATGGAAGCTTTTATTAACCTGTACAATACCAGGAAAAGCACTCTGTATTAGATTTGTCACAATCATACTGCATGCAAGCAAGTTCCCATAAGAGTGGGAGATGCTATGGAGTGAGCTTTTAACCATTTAAATGTGGGATGGGGTGAGCTTGAACAAGATAGGAAGAGCCACCTTCCAATCAGCTAAGACCAGCTGAACAATATTTGTAAAATATACAGGACACCTGCAAGCTCATATTGAACCCCCAAAATAACCACAACATATACTGTATATAAGCATATAGGTATCACAGAGGAGTGCTACTGAGCATGGCGATATATATTTAAATAAAATGGTCGTTTAGTTTAACATTTTGGCCAAAGTGTTGTAAGCCGGTCAGCTAAAGACCATTTTATTTAATAGATATCTTTACATAAATATTTAGGCACTGTACCGTGTATAGGTTATTCACTGGATGTGCACTGAGCTCTGTCTGTGTTTCAGGTTCTGTCTCTGGTTTTAAATATATATTGCCATGCTCAGTGACACCTATATGCATATATATATATATATATATATATATATATATATATATATATATATATATATATATATATATATATGTTATTTTGGGGGTTCAATATGAGCTTGCAGGTGTCCTGTATGTTTTACAAATCTTGTTCAGCTGGTCTTAGCTGATTGGAAGGTGGCTCTTCCTATCTTGTTCAAGCTCACCCCCTCCCACATTTAAATGGTTAAAAGCTCACTCCATAGCATCTCCCACTCTTATGGGAACTTGCTTGCATGCAGTATGATTGTGACAAATCTAATACAGAGTGCTTTTCCTGGTAATGTACAGGTTAATAAAAGCTTCCATCAGACTTAGAACTATGCAACTAATTTTGACAGATTTATTATAAATCATTCTTCCTGGTAATGCACAGGTTATTAAGAATTTATATTAGTATTAGGGACCCTTGAGATGTGGTCTGCCTTGTAGTGGCTCAGGGGCTTACAACACTTTGGCCAAAATGTTAAACTAAAAGACCATTTTATTTAATAGATATCTATACATATATATTTAGGCACTGTACCGTGTATAGGTTTCACTGGATGTGCACTGAGCTCTGTCTGTGTTTCATGTTCTGTCTCTGGTTTTAAATACATTGTTGTTTACCTGAGAAATATGTGTTGATCAAATTCCGACGTGTCTCCACAACACTGGCTGTCTGCTCATTATCCCCTGCAGCATGGACAGGAGGGTTCTCCTCCAGACCCTCCCGTATGTCAAGTTGAAGATTATAATGCAGGCAACATTGTGCAGAATGCAGCAACAAATGACTAAGTCACACACCTCCTCATGCTCGTACTGTAGGGCACGCCAGTTTTATCTAAACATCTAAACCGACTTTTCAAGAGTCCAAATGTCCGCTCAGTAACCAACCAAGTGAATATGTGTGCCACATTATATCGCTCCTCTGCAGATGATTGAGGGTTAGCCAGTGGGGTTAAGAGCCACGGTCGGATCCCGTATCCTGAGTCACCCATAATACAGTGTTAAAAATTAATATTACAAATTATACTATGTACTAATGTTAGTTCCAAAAATGTATTGGCTCCAATTCTGACACATGTTAAACAAATTACATATATCACATTTGAGGTGTTTATCCATATATGAGAGGACCATCAAACATTCACATATCTCAATTTAAAACAGTATGATCAAATAGTATAATGTAAAACTACACAGTCATAGTACAGTAACAAAGAAATGTCGTGATGTTATGATAGCGAGGTTGTATGTGGGTATGGCTAATCATAAAAGCTGCATTTTATGTTAAATGTGTTATTGTGTGTATGTCTGTATATATTAGCCCAAATGTTTACACTCCACAAATAGTGTTATTAACAATGTTTTCGAATTTGTAACAATGACATTTCAATTTTTCTCTTTTTAAATGTAAGTATATGAAACACAATATATGTCATATTCATAATAATGTTACTTGTAAACTAAATATACATTAAACAAATGTCATTTGACCACTTCATAGTGGTACACTTAATAATATGTACTCACCCACCAGCCAACCATGCCCAAAATACCCAGTTTCAAATGCTTCGAAGACTGATGAGTTTCTCAGGATAGAGCAATTGTGGCTGGAACCTGAGAATCTGGCTACCACATTCATAATCTTCATCTTGGCATCGCATACCACCTGTACATTGATAGAATTATAGTGTTTGCGGTTCCGGTAACCATACTAACTCAGACAAGCGGGATCAAGGTAACATGGGTGCATTTGATTGCACCCATCACACAAGGTATCCCGGCTATGGTATAAAAGCCCAATAGGAGGAGTTCCACCCAATCTGTCAGCTCTCCAGGAAAATGAATATAATTCCTAGCGCGTCTAGTCAGTGCACATAGAAACTGGCTAAGGGCCCACGAGAATGACAACTGCGAGACCCCGCCTACTATGCTCACAGTTGTCTGAAAAGACGCAGAAGCAAGAAAATGTAATGAGCACAGCATTTTAACAAGGCCAGGGACTGCACGACCTGTTACAAAATCTAAATCTTCTCTGATCTCTTCATAAAGAGATAAGATTGTTGCTGAACTCAATCGATAGCGACTAATGATCTCCTCCTCACTTAGTTCATCTAAAACAGTCCTTTCGCAATACACGTGTGGATGGGGCACCACCTCTCTCCTCACCACATTTCTCCTCTCTCATCTCCCTCCCCAGAAGAAGAAATAAAGTGGAGCCTTTTCTATTTGTAAATTGAGCAAGAAACGAGGAAGAACAGAACCTCGTCGCGTTCCAGTACCACTGGAAAATCTACTACAGAACCTGCACAGACCTCCCCCACACACAGAGCTTCTAGTTTGGATATGAATATGGGAAAGAGCTTGGTATCAAGGGGGTACACTGTGGAAAAGTAACGCGGCTGCACAAGATGCTCTAGGATACGAACTTTTAGGAGTACTGTGACGTGCTGACCGGAGGATACGCCGAGCGCAGCGTTCACCACGGTATTGCGACGTCACACTTTGGTGCATCCCCTCTGCCAGACCACTGCCTGTCCTGTACATGCCTTTTTTAAAAGGCTTTCTTGTAAGTCTTTACTGCCTACCGCTGCTGCGGTTCTTGTATACCCAATACACCATCTGTTTGAATCTTGGAACTGTTTCTGTTGCTTAATATGGGCAGATTTGCCTTGGAGTAACTTTTGATTTTGTGATTACTTTGTGTTATATATTTATCTTAGTGAGCCTCGGGTCCTGCTGATCCGCTTTTATACACAGAGTTGCACTATTGTTTGTTTGTTATGTTTTATTTTTCATGTGTTCACTGGTGAATCGCGCTCCCTGACTTTTCTCAACTACCAGCATACCCCAAGGATCTACTAGGAGGATCCGGTGAAGGTTGAGCTGCAGTTCATTCATCGTTTGTATAAAGCTTTATTTATTTTTATTTATTTTGAGTTTATTACTGCATTAGAGTATTTTGATTTATATACCTGTTGGAGCGCCTGGTGATTTTTTGTTTCTATCTATCTCCATCTATACCTCACAGTGAGTGTTGAATTGTCCTGCTTTAAATATCTATGTGATTATAGCACATGATTTCAATAAATGAAAGGTGTGAAACAAACATATGTAAAATCTAAGAACCATGCATGTCTACAAACAATGAATAAGTGTGCATTATCACTGAAAATCATTATAAGATGCTAATTAAAAACATATGATGTCAATATTCTTAAATATTGCTTAAAAAAAGTGAAACTGAGGTTTTGAATGCCAAAAATTGTTATGTAAGCAACTGTGTGCAATAGAATTTGTATTTATCGATTAACGATAATTGTTATTAAATCATTGAAGCAGGTTGACGTATTAATGTGCTTTTCAAACTTCAATTATTTACATAAACGACATGTTTTTTAAACAAAATATGCATCAATACAATCAATCTGTACAACGGCAAGTGATTAGTTAAACACGATATGGAGCCGTTGTCCTGTAATCGATAGCTTGAGCATGGTTATTACATTCAATTCTTGCACTGCATTGTGTCCAATGTAGTCCTGGAATGTTATTGAGTGGGCAGTTAATAGATACAATTGGTACCCTGCTAGAGAGGGTGGGGCTAAAAAAAAGTGTAAACATTCCGAATATGAAGAATGTTTAACTTTAATAATGCTTTATACATTATAAACATTATGTAATGAAATGCAACATGTAGGCTCTCTGTGGCTCTCACCTCCCACAGGCCGCTCCCTTCCCCCGGCTCACACCCTTCCCCGGCTCCCACCTCCCACACACCGCTCCCACTCCAAATCCCCCCCACACACACACAGAGCACGCTCCCTTCCCCGGCTCTCACCCTTCCCTGGCTCTCACCTCCCACACCCCGCTCCCACTCAAAATCCCCCCCCCCCACACACAGAGCACGCTCTCAGCGGCTCTCACCTCCCACAGGCCGCTCCCCCAGCTCCCCATCCCCGAGAGCGTTCCTCCGGCACTCTCCGACCTCTCCCGTGAAAGGCATGTTCAACGGCGGGGCACAGCACCTCCTCACCTGAGCGTCTCAGCCCCGCCGGGGGTCACGGACACCACTGAGGAGCCCGAGGTGGAGGAAGAGGACGGCCGGAAGAGGAGGAGCGCGGCCGGGTACAAGGTAAGGAAACGCAGGGGAATGGGTTATTTCACGCATCCCTGACTCCCTGCCCTGCCCTTTCCCCCCCCTGCCCTTTGCCCCCCTGCCATTTGCCCCCCCTGCCCTTTGCCCCCTGACCTTTTACCCCTGCCCTTTGACCCCTGCCCTTTGCTCCCCCCTGCCCTTTGCCCCCCTTGCCCTTTGCCCCCCCCTTTGCCCCCTGCCCTTTGCCCCCGCTGCCCTTTGCCCCCCTGCCATTTGCCCCCCCTGCCCTTTGCCCTCCCTGCCCTTTGCCCCCCCTGCCCTTTGCCCTGCCACCCTCCCTGTCCTTTGCCACCCCTGCCCTTCCACGCCCCCGCCCCTGTAAGCCCGGGCATCGCCGGGTATATCAGCTAGTGTATATATGTATGTATGTATGTATGAATGTATGTACAGTATGTATGTATATATATATATATATATATATATATATATATAATAAAAAAATAAATAGATGATACCGTTCTGTGGCTAACGAAATGCTTTTATTTGTGCGAGCTTTCGAGATACACTGATCTCTTCTTCCGGCGATGTTACATCGCCGGAAGAAGAGATCAGTGTATCTCGAAAGCTCGCACAAATAAATGCATTTCGTTAGCCACAGAACGGTATCATCTATTTATTTTTTGATTATTGAAGCTCGGCTAACACGGTACTGATACCTCTACATATATATATATATGCTAAGAGAAAGAACGGACCCCGCATCCACAAGACAAATAAAGGTAACCAAATACCGACTGCAATTAATACTTAATAGTAAGTCAGTGGTGCGACAAGGAGCGAAAGAAGGAAGCCCAAAATAATAGCACTCTAGTATACCAATAGAATATACAGATACAAATTTTATTGAATTAACTGTCATAGAACAAACAATATAAAAGAAAGCATGGAATAATTAAAATCAGGCATAGATCCCCTGTACGTAAAGCATGGCAGTCATCCTCTAACAAGCAAATCTAAATGGACATAACGTCTCAAAATGAAACAGTGTGTGCCCTTGAGTGTATCAAACAAGGGGAAGCTAGGTGCTGCAGAAGAGGGCTAAGATATGGAAGAAATAGCTCTAACCAAGTAAACCAATCATACATCCAATGCTCAATCCACGGGAGTCATATACAGTAATCCCTGGAAAGTAAAGTACAGCTGTACAATAATTAGAGCAATGGGTGAGAGACTTGGAAAGGCACACTCCAAAGACTGTATACCCTAAATCTCATATCACCTAAGCATCAAAAACACATAATGTCTTTAGAGGAAGCAAGAAGCAATAGCTCAAAACATAATTACGTGTCCCAAAGGGGGGACAAACCAGGGGATCCTGCCTACAGCACCCACTTCTACGCGTTTCGGCAGATGCCTTCAACTGGGAGCGGTGGGGTAGGCAGGATGAATAGCAAGCTTTAAAAGGGATATTTCTCCCGCCAAAAGCGCCATCAAGCAAGTGAAAGAATTAGGGGTTAAGATGTGAGGAGGAGCAACAAGATTTACCATCTAACTATGATATTGGACCGACAACATGCAAGTGGAGTACTCAACGGCTGTTTACTAGTTGCTAAGCGATGAGGAGGAGTAGGATTCGCCGATGGATGACGTCAACTGAGCGACAATACCCAGGAGGCAAGAGCACAGACGGTGGTTTCGCTGCTAAGGGTTACAAGACGCGAAGAGGAGGAACCATCGACGGATGACGTCATCGGAGCGACAACATCATGGATGCAAGCCGAATTAAGCTATTGCGGCCAAAGGA